>NW_019386074.1:41331-97055 GCF_000671375.1 Centruroides sculpturatus
CTTTATTGTTTCATTATATTTTTATCATTTATTTATTTAAAATTAATATAATAATAATTGATTGCTAGTTAATCTATCTTTTAATTGCAGAATCTAAAGTTAAATATAAATTCCTATAAAATTTTATAATATTTTTAATAATATATAATTTTGGTTTAATTTTAGTATCGATCACCAAAAATTGATTATCCGTTTTGCTTTGAAACAAGTAATAAAGCTATTAGTACCCAATCTAATATGGCCTAAACATCAATCATAATTTGTCAGAACATTATCGTTTTAATTTATGGAAAAAGTTTCTAACTAATTTAAATGATTATCATCAAAAAATTATAAGCTTTCTATAGCCTTTTTTCGGCGAGTTGCATTATTTTCCTGTAATTTTTTGAAGTTTCCAATTCATTTCTTGAACAAGTACGAACATTAAAAAAATTACCCCGAACAAAAGAATGGACCAGAAATTACTCTTGCTAACATTACTCTTCTCTTTCTATCACTAATTATCTTTTAAAGGCTATAAAAAGGATAACTTATTAGGAAATCAGAAAATATCCTTAATTTTACACTAGTCTATATATATAATCTATAGGTCTTAGATATCTTCACATGTCTAATTTGAATTATTTAAATTCAAAAATAAAATAATAACATTGCAAAAAATTTATTTTAACATAAAAGTAATACAATCAATATATAAAAAGTTTAGAGTAAAAACTATGAATTTTATATAATTATTTAATGAACACAAAAATAACTTTACAATATTTTAATATTTAATTTATTATTTATACTTATACTTTACAACTTTATACTTTCAAACATCTTACATTTATGTAAACTTTAATTATGAATTACATTTAAATAGTCCCTTTGAATATTTGACGATATTTCACAATATTAAAATAATTTCTAAGTTTTTATATATTGTAATTCGGTAAAAGAATATTTAAAATTTAACAATATTTATTTCATATGTAATTACAAACTCATAATATAAATATAACATACTGTACTATACTGTGCTGTACTGTACATTAGATTTATAAAGATAATTGAAATACTCGAAAGCATATTGAATATTATTCGATAAAAGCTATATGTAATTCAAGATCAGAAAATTATATTAGTAATACAAAACGAATTATGACATTAAGTGATGATAGAGAATCATATAACTAAGTAAACAAATTAGAAGAATGATCTGATAGATATAAACAGTCAATTCATAAGAGAATAGAAAAATACATTAGTTTCCTGAATCAATTGAATATTCGAATATTCATTTGAATAATAATGCGTCATCGGGATGTAATTATCACGAAGTATCATAATTATCCAACCAATAATGATGGTAGTGGCTGATTTCTCTATTAAACATATCACCAAATTTTTAAAATTTACGTAATACAGCATAGTTTAAAAATCGATACATATTATACAGATACAGCTAACAACAGAACAAGTACGAGGATAAATTATAATGAATTAAGTTTAAAAATTATAGTTGGATATACATAAGATCAATTAACGGTAATGAATTATTGCAATAAATAAATTTTTATAAAGATAAAAGCTATTTTATGTTAATAATTACAGTTTAATTATAAATTACCGAAGAAAAGATGTTTAAAAATATAAGCAAAAAAATTTTAAATAATGTACTGTATAGTACGATAAGTCTTGTTGATATCAATCGATAAATTATTTAAATTCTGTATTTTATCCACAAACAAATAAAATATAAATCTTCTCTATGTAAGCATTTCATTTCCTAATAGAATAAATTTTGAAAAATATTAAGTTTTTTTTCTTGTTATATAGAAGATATCTTAAGACCAATTCTATTTCAAAGAATTTAATTATCGTGTAAATAAAATTACGGAAACTTCTTCTAGACTATTAAGATATGTACAGTACATTTACCACAGTTAAATAAACTTACAGGTATATGCTTTCTATAATATATTATTAGGAAATAAGAAAATATATTTAAATTATTAGATTAAATTTCTAAGTAATAATATTAAAGTATTAAAATGTAAAAATGTCTATAAACTAAACGTAAGTAAAATTTACATTTCATGAAAATGAAAATTTCAAATTTAACTTTAAAACAAGAATAAACGCAGCACATTATTCAAAAAAATGTTTAAAGTTTTTTCATGTAAATGTGTATGCTTACAAAAATAAAACACGAATACAATCAAACTTTCAAAAGTCGACTTTATTCAATCAATAAATAACACAAAGCAAAAACTAAATAAAATCGTGCGGAATTCATTGTAAAAGAAATTTTCAAACTCATTTCTTTCAAAATTTTCCTTGCTTCTGTTTTACTGATTAATATTAATAGTGAATTATCATCAACGATATAATGATAGAATACCCATTTCCATTTATCCATTTTGAACACCCGTCTCTGGATTCACCGCTATCTCCATCACAAAAATTAGACTTTCGAATACAACACCAATTTTTTTTTCATTGATTTTAATTTCTTATTTCACATTTTGATTTTAAATATTGTTATAATAAATTTACATTGTATTCAATTGTGTGATTAAACAATTATTTTAATTTCTGACATTTCTGATAACTAATAGCACTTTTCTTCAAAATTAAATTTTATTACTTTCATTATTATACAGTAATATTAAACTTTCTATGTAAAGGTAAAAGTGTTTGCAATGTTTACGATAAAATTGGTTTTAAACCAAAGCATTTGTCATCTTTGAGTGTCATGAAACAATGTACTCATAATTCAGTGTATTATTCTAATTGAATTATAAACTAAAAGTAAAATGTATTTATAGCTGATAACTAATAGAAAATTACAATTTTCATTATTTATAGTCAATTTTTTCCGATAAATGTCTAATTTTAATATTTTAAAACCGTACTTATTCGTATACAGAAATTTCATGATGTTCATGGTTTCGTCAGAAAGAGAATATGTCGTAATTGGGCTGATAGATTTAAGATAACTCAATAATTTTTTAGTTGGATTATTCTGAAAAAGAAAAGACATTTCACAGATAATGCACATTCGATCTGCTGATTACTTGAAGGCAAAAACAAGAACAAGTAATTGTCACAGATGTGGATCATGTGATTGGTCAGGCAAAGATGTAACAAATCACAATGTAATCGCAATTACNGTGGATTTTCTACAAAGAACTTATATCGATTCATTTAAATGTTCTCTATTCAAATAACTAAGATAAGTATTAAAATATATACATATATTTATTTATTTATTTAAGAAGTCATTTTATTTGTTAGCCAATGAAAATTGTGGGTATAGACACGTAAACACTCAATTAGTGAAAATATAAAATATTTGTTCAACCTTCTCCATTCTAATTCCATCGACTTTCCCCACAAACGCCTCCTGGCGGAATTCGACTGCGGCATCAACGCAGCAAATCAGTTTGGCTAAGTTGCTGGCTATCCAATGCTTTAATATTAAGTGCTTGCTTGACGGAGTATTTTCGTAATTGCACTTATTAATTTCTTATAGAAAATCGTATGATGATAACTGTTCCTACTGTCCACTTCACGTTATCTCACTACTCTAAAGGTAGGTGAATATCTCGGATCTCTTCGAGCCTCGGGCTCTTTCCATTGAACGGTATCGAGAAAAATACTTTTATGTATCTTTCTGGTCTTATTTTGTATTATTAATTTACTTTAAAAAAAATTAATTAATTCAATTACATGCGTGATTGTTAAATACGTTTAATTATGTAGGGATAATTACATTTTTTTGTAAATACTTTTATTGCTTATATTACGAGTTATAAAATAACAAAAAATATATATCCAAAATCTGCGAAATTTGATTTATTTTTAGTATTTACTCCAACATAATTAAAATGTTAATATTGATACAGCTGAGTTTTAAACATGTACTGTACCTGTATTTATTGCGTTATCTTATCGTTAAGGTGTTTGGTGGGGTATTTGTTTCTTTTAATTCCAAAATCGAATTAAATTTTAGTTTCATTTATATTTTTCAAAATAAAAGGAAGCTGTTGAGTTTTCCTGTAATCGATATTCTCAATGTAGATCCGGTCCAAGGTACCAGAAAATTGTAAACGACCTATACCATGCACGAAACATAAGAAATTTTGATGATTTTAATAACGTTTCGAGAATTAAATTTAATTCTTTTAAAAAGCAAAAATAGATATATCTAAAAGTCATTTTATATATTATATTAATGAGTAAACTGTTGTATAATCAGCTATTTTTACAGTGACTCGCTCGAAACATCGATAGTAAAAATTGATGCTATTTGATAAATGGAAAAATCAGAACCGATATCTCGGTCCTATTCAAAGTATAACTTAGATTTTTGATTGCTTGCAATGTTATTCTCTTACGTTCCTATCTTTTAATGCAAATTATTCTAAAGCTAAACAGTATATATTGTCTCTTAATTTCTAGAATCAATTTCATTAAGGCATCTTCTGTATCATAGAATGCACTTAACATTAATTTAACTTAAACAAATATCCTAATTATAATAGATATTTACAACGCGTTTCATATAAGACTTTATCGCTTAAAAAATATATAAAATATATGTTTTGTAATAAATATTTTATTTAATTTATAAATCTCGTCGGATTTATATAAAGAATATTTAGTCAAAGTAATGACGATGTCTGCTAAAATTAACTTAAAAGAAAATTTTAAAATATAAAAAAAACTGAAATAATATTTTATTAAAGAGAAAACAGTTTTGTAAATGTAGTAAATAGGAATTTTTGCATCGTCATACAAAAATTGGGAAACAGTTGCCTTCAAAAGGACGCAACTAATATGATATTTATTGAATGATTTACTATCATCTACAAGAACGTTTATTGTAGTAATATTTATAAAAGATTTTAATTATTTATTATTTTATTTTTATAAAAAATAAATAAATTATTAGAATTTTAATTATCGATGTTTGTTTATATTTTTATCGATTTCTTATTTGCAGACAGGATATGTGTATTTGTTGAATATAGTCTGCAGTTTTTATCGATTAATTTTATAACTTTTTATTCTTATATCGAATTCTGTAGTAAGAATTTCATCAATCGATTTTTTATAACTCATTAAGGGTTTTACATTCACATAAATACATAAAAAATAGGCGAATGTATATTACGATGAAGTTTGCAACAAATCATTATTAGTTTTATATTTTTTAAAGAGTTTCGGTGCTATATGAAAAGAGATTTAAACTTAAATTTAAATAGAAGAGAATGTGCAAGTATTCTCATATCACAAAGTTTACCGTTTGTTAAACATAAAAAATTTATCACTCATTCAAGGCTTTTATCTAGAAAATATGATTTGAGTATCTCGACATAGAAATATCCCTGGAGACTATATTCCATCTCGTCAGACTCTATCAGACAAAAAATTCATTCTCATTAATCTATAACTTAGACTTGGTGAATAATATACATTTAAGTTAAAGCTAGATATCTACTTTTAGAAATTTTAAAAATCGAAATATTGATCACTCATATAAAAAGAATGTGAAAATCCATTCGAGAGTTAACCCACACAATCTGAGAATTATGTGTTTTCAGGAAAACATACTAAAAAATACTTATAAAAAAATAAACGATTTAAAATTAAAAGAAAACAAAAAGTTTTTATTAAAAATAATTANTTAGAATTTTAATTATCGATGTTTGTTTATATTTTTATCGATTTCTTATTTGCAGACAGGATATGTGTATTTGTTGAATATAGTCTGCAGTTTTTATCGATTAATTTTATAACTTTTTATTCTTATATCGAATTCTGTAGTAAGAATTTCATCAATCGATTTTTTATAACTCATTAAGGGTTTTACATTCACATAAATACATAAAAAATAGGCGAATGTATATTACGATGAAGTTTGCAACAAATCATTATTAGTTTTATATTTTTTAAAGAGTTTCGGTGCTATATGAAAAGAGATTTAAACTTAAATTTAAATAGAAGAGAATGTGCAAGTATTCTCATATCACAAAGTTTACCGTTTGTTAAACATAAAAAATTTATCACTCATTCAAGGCTTTTATCTAGAAAATATGATTTGAGTATCTCGACATAGAAATATCCCTGGAGACTATATTCCATCTCGTCAGACTCTATCAGACAAAAAATTCATTCTCATTAATCTATAACTTAGACTTGGTGAATAATATACATTTAAGTTAAAGCTAGATATCTACTTTTAGAAATTTTAAAAATCGAAATATTGATCACTCATATAAAAAGAATGTGAAAATCCATTCGAGAGTTAACCCACACAATCTGAGAATTATGTGTTTTCAGGAAAACATACTAAAAAATACTTATAAAAAAATAAACGATTTAAAATTAAAAGAAAACAAAAAGTTTTTATTAAAAATAATTATTTTATTTATAATTGGGAAATATATTAATTATACATACTGTACTACAGTATATAAAATTTTTAAAAAGTTTAGAAATTATAAACGTCAATAGTGTTATATAATTAAAACAATGTTTAATTAACTTTTTATAATTATTTGTAGTAATGATTTATTATATTTAAATTCGTAGAAAACATTTTATTGAAACGGAAACTATTTGCCTTGTCATAGAATGAGAGGACTTAGATTAGTTTCTGATAATTTAATATATATATATTAATATTTAATAAAACTTAAATAACAAGTGAAAGACCACATTTTCTTTAAATTTATGAATGTTTCATTTTAAATTATATTTAATATCAGATTACTCTAATTTTTAAATATATTTTTGTCAGATTAAATAACTCGAAGTTCAAACTTTTACAACTTTTAAAAATGATTAATTTGAATTCCAGCTCGGATATAGATAGAATTATTCCTTGTAAATGTACCTTTCGATGTATCTACATTATTGTAATATTTAAATAATTACAACGTTTGTTTAAAATATGCAAATCATCAATGTAAGAGATAAGCATTGTGTATAGCTACACTTCAGCGTTGAATGTCAAAATAATTAAATCGGAGAATATATCATATTTCTGTCGACTAGACAATAAAATTCTATTTTATTTCAAAAATTGAGCACAGATCAGAATTTTTCTACATTTTAGGTATTTTGTTTCAACAATATCTGAGGTTATCGTATTTAAAATTTTGCTGATTTCCCATTTTTTCGGAATAGTAAGTTCACATTTCTGTGGACTGACATTTTACTAGTTTCGATAAATAGTAAAATAATCATTATTTAAATTAAACTTTTATGGAATAAAATATATAAGTGAAAAATATACAGAACAAATATTTTAAAATTAAAATAAATTGTACTCTTGAACCATTTCAATTTTAAGAAGAAGCTATGTAAAAATTATGTTTAAAAAAAAATAATAATAAATTATCATCATAGAATGAAAACGAAGTGGAAAAAATTGTTGATATAATTATTATTTGATGTGTTTTTAAATCTATTTCCATATTTCAATAGGAAACATTTGAAAATTTACTGCTTCCTACGCGAGAGAAAACTGTTGCAAAATGGACACACACCAAAAAACAGTAGAGCGGTTAAGTTCAGTATAAACTGAATGTTAAATCGATATCATATATATCACAAATTTTAATTTTAAATTTTTGAAAAATATTCCCTTATGTTTCTACAGAGAAAAATTGAAATTTGTTTATAAATATACATAGATAACCGTAATAACTTTTAGTGAATATAAAATATGTTTCTCAAAATTTTCTCTTTCTATTGTTAATAATTAAAAAAGAAGACACAGAAAATATTATCTGTCAAGTAACTTGATATTTTTCTTTTCCAAGTTTGTTTACATTTCAGCATTGAGTAATTACATAAAAGTGGAAGATATATCAAACGAACTGTTCTCTTCCATTGTCAGTTCCTGATTTCACATCGATTTAATCCACTTTTATTTTTTCCCCTCAAATTTTCCACTCATTTAGTTTGCTTTCAAATTTAGTCAAGATCATCTTCATTACTAAAGCATTGTCCACATAAAAACGTGTAGTTCAAAGATTGTAGACGGAATTAAGAAAACTCATCAATTATTGTGGGATGTTTTCATTTCAAACAGTTTTTAGACAATGAGTTGAAAAGGAAGATAAATGACCAGCTCAAGGGAATTTTTCACAATTACAATATTTTTTGAATCGTGTTAGGTGATCTCTAAGCTATTTTATTTGTGAATAAATCGGTTCAAGATACTAATTACTACGATAAGTACTTTTTTCCTTTTAAAAAAATATATTTAAATATTCATTAAGAAGCATTTTATATATATATAGNGATATGTACATTAAACCTCATTCACGAATTTTTAAAAAGTGATGATGGTATAAATGTCAAATGTAATATTATGTAAATTTTAAAATAAAGCTAATAGAAATTTTAAAATATATATGGCCTATATATAAATTATTAATTTTTTCATATTCTTGTTTTTAAAATATTTTTTTACTCACAGATGAAAGAAATATCAAATTTTTATATAAAAACATTTCTTTAATGATACGATGTTATAGATTAAGTGATTATCGTTATTTTTAAGTATACTGAAAAATATCTTCTCTTTAGTAATTTCTTACATTTAATTGGTTGTTTTATATCTTAAATAACATATTCGAAACTTATGCAAGCTTAACAATCAGCAGGATCATAAAATTTAAGCGAAGAAAGCTTTGTAATTAAGTTTCATAATTGAAATTGCTAAAAATGATATTAACCTTTAGATTTTGAAAATAATTAAATTTTTGATTTTAATTTCATAATGCCGAAAATTAATGACTTGTGAGTTTTTTTTAATACGAATGCTTTATCAACGTCGTTGCTACATCTATACTTAAAGACTGTATGTCTTTAAGTAAATTTAAATTTTATATTTCTCGATTAAAACGAAGGCAAATAGCTATTTTCTTCTAAATATATTATAAAGTTTCTGTTTAAGCATGAAATTATCTACTAAATGTGAAGCAATTTACTAACATTATTTTTCTATGTCCATATGAGTTTACCTAATATATTCTTTCAAGAAGATAAAGATCTTCTCAAGTACTAACGAAGTGATAACTTTTCTTATCAACTGACAGAAATTCATTACAGAAGAATTAAGGTGATTTTTCGAATGCCAATTCATTAGCTTCTTAATGATTATATAACTTAATATAAAGTTTTTTGATTGATTAATTGATTGATGCAAGTTATTTTCGGATGTGAAGATATTTTTAATTTCCTGATCTGATGCGTGAATTTACAAGATAATTTATTCAACTTCAGTGAAGATTTAGCCCAAAGCATTTGCAAATTTCTATGCTTATGGCTATGTAATATTATTCGTGCTCATAGTTTTAACTGTTTAAAATAATAACTGCGTTTATATGAACAAATTAATACCGAAGATTTTTTTCAGATTAGTCAATTTTATTAAATAATTTCATATTTTGCATTATAGTTTACACGTAGAAAATTGAAACAAAAATTTGAAAATAAACTAAGATTTAACTCAAAAAAATATAATTTTTATAAAGTTAATATTAGAATTAAATCAGAAATGAAAAACTTTATTGTTCTTTAACATTCTCAAGTTACATTAACACTTACAGCAAAAGAAATCGAAGCAGAAATCTGATCTACAGAAGTTAAGCTACAGTCTTTAAATTTATTTTTAAAATGTTTCGTATAAAGTATGGAAAATATTCTATTAAATTTAAACAGAATCTAATTGTTGAAATTACATTTTCAGATGTAGAATCAATAATGATGTTGGCTTATCATCATCAAAAATATCATTTACATATGCTTATATCGATTAAATAATTTGAATTAATATTTATAAAACAAATAGCCGTAAAATTATGAATAATTTAAAATAAAATTAAATGTTATCCAAAATTCCTAATTATCTTTTAATATTATCAATAATATTTAATTGTCTACTATTTCTATCACTTAAAATAATTTCTTGTATTTTATTTTCCATACGTTTGGAAATATATTTTTTACAGATTCATACAATTTATTGATTTTTTCAGATTACGAGTATATAAATTTAAATTCGTTTTTAAATCAAAATTTAAATGGATCGATATTGCGTTAAATGTAGTTTATAAAAGTAGTCAAGAAATAGTTTTCGTACATCATCTTAGAAATTTGACATATATCAGACAGTCCACCTGCTACATTTTTTGTTATTTTAGAAACTTTTACTGTGTAACATTTCAAATATTACGTTATCAACAACGAGATTACATAACAGTAAGAAGTAACAGCTTCAGAAAAATCTAAACCAGATAAACAACTGTAGACTTAACATTAACAACACACATTAAATTCAGTAAGAATCTATTGTGTGTTCATAAAGCCACGGTAAAATAACTGTAAACATTATTTAATTTAGTAAGAAATAATTTACTTTAAAATCACTTATTAAATCGTGCGCCTTTAAAATTGATGTTTATTTAAATTAATTACATTTTTAATAATAATCTAAATGCAATCTTTATTAAATAATCCTAAATTTTGAACGATAATCAAACTATAATTTAACTTTAAAAAATTGTAATTTTTATAAAATTTGAAAGAAATTTTAATTGTATAGCTTTTAAAAGAGAAAAGTTTTTAAAAATATTTATAATTTTAATGTTTGCCATTTAAAAATCATAATAATTACTATGACTTATTTAATATTTTATTTTAGCTCAGAATATAGAAAAGTAAAATCAATTACAATTTAAAAAACAAGAATAAAATATACTGAAAATACTTTTAATTGTTTCGTTTTTCCTATTTAAAAGTTGATATTAAATAATATCTTATTTTTAAACTTTGTGATTGCATTTGTCTTATGAATATCACTATAAATCGATAATATCTCCTATTTTATTGGATAAGTTATATCTAATAAAAATAACAATTACTTTTAGCTACTAAAGCAATTCTTTGACAAATGTTATGACTTTGGGTAAGATAGAATAGGAAAAAAATAAACAAAAAGTCTTGGTAAACAAACTACTTTTACTAATATGAAACGTAAAAAAAGTTTAAAAGATAGGGGAAAAAAGAAATTTCAATAACTTTCTTCAAATTAAATAAAAAAAAAAGAAAACAGAGAAAACGTAATAAGTTTCTTGAGTTTTTAAATCAGTTTTGTTAAAACAATTGTACTTTTGATAACTTTTACCATTTTTTAACTTTTATATGCTGCAGAAAATCGTTTTTGTTATAGAAATTTTAATATAACTTTTTTCTTATCTGTTATTTTCCGACTTAGATTTAAGTAATAAATTTTGAAATTTATATTATATAAATTCTACATATAAACATTTAATACGCCAGTGAAAACTGTGCTCACAAAAAATAATAAATAAGGCTAAATATAAACAAATAAAATATTATATCAAATTTGTTCTACTGCTATCTTGAAAATTCAATTTATATTGTAGTTTTGAAATTTCAAACTTTAAAATTTAAACAGATTACACTTGAAAATCCTATGTAAACATTAGAGGATAAATAATAGAATTTTTATATTATCTAAAATTAAAATAAACGATAATAACTAATTTTATTTTAAATGTAAACTTTTTTATTGACTTTTATTTTAGGAGGGATATTTAGTTGCTTTTATGAGTGAAATATTATTAAGTTTAAAGTATTGTAAATCACGATTTTTCCTTACTTTTTATGAATTAACCTGTGAGATTATATAATATTTTAAAATTATTTTTCTAATGTTTATTTCAAAGTAAATATTACTTTTGTANTTGTATATAAAATAAAATATACAGTTAAATAAAATTAACATTTAAAGTAAATAATTTCTTTAAATAATTTTGAATAAAACAAATATATTTCCCTGATGAATTATTCAATTATTTTGATTAAATTTTCACATTGTCCTCATCCAATATTCTCATAAGAAAACTGTAAGAAATAAGTAAATATTTATTATTAAATTAACTGAATATAAGTAATGATTATTTCTCTAAATTACACTTTCATTGATGTAGTTGATGAGGAACATCCGCTGAACATTTATATGCACCAGTAAGTAGAAAAGTCATTTCCAAAATTACAAACTTAACAAAATAATAAATAACTGCGAAATCCGTTTGAATTCTTATAATTCTTAAGTAGGTAGTTTTCAATGACCTTAATTTTAATGAAATGTTAAAAGTAAAATTTAAATTTCAAATGCCGACCTTTTCTCATTTTATTCCTGTTCTTGAAAGCATATTTCTTTTTTCTACGTTCATTTTTTCTACATTTAAATTACCTCTTTTACAATATTTATGTAAATTTAATGTAAACAAAACTAAGAATTAAGTAAATAAACAAAATTATAACATTTTATATTGCATCTATTTTTAATTTTACAGTAAATTCCACTTATTTAAATATGGCTTTTTAATAAAATATTTAATATTTTTACTGTTTATTACGCTTATAACGATAATAAAAAAATGTTTTTGTTTAAAT
The DNA here is from genome assembly GCF_000671375.1 of Centruroides sculpturatus. Classification (NCBI taxonomy): domain Eukaryota; kingdom Metazoa; phylum Arthropoda; class Arachnida; order Scorpiones; family Buthidae; genus Centruroides; species Centruroides sculpturatus. Next base: position 53,824 of record NW_019386074.1, read on the forward strand.
TCCGTTTGCACATTTTATAATTTTACTTCATAGAAATTAATTCTTAAGAGTCCAGTTAAAACTTTATTTGAACGTCAGGATTTTCTGTAACGTGGATGAACGTTATTCTGTGTAAAGAAGCTTTATTTGTCCGGTGTTCTCTTTACATTAAAACATTTTCTTCCTCTTCGTTTAACAAGTTAAGATGCATTGAACAAATGGAAGAAGTCAATCCAGAATTACTTGACACGAGCTAAAAGTTTCCAAGTCTTTTAGATATGTATTTAAAAATGAAAAATGCTTGAATATTTTTTTAAATGATAAATACTTTCATGTGTTTACTTACTGAAATAATTAGTAAATACTTTAATAAATAAATATATAATATATTTTTAAAAAGCGTTGTCGGAAAAGTAATCACAATAATTAGTTTTTTACATGTATTTAATTAAAATTAATGAATAAGATATTTACTTAAGTCAGTTAAGTGTAATTTGTATTTAAATTGTTATGTTAATATTATATAATTAATTAAATTTTTTTATACTTATTGCCAATTTAAGTGTTAAAATGATTATAACAGTAATTAGCATAATAGCGATTTTCATAATTAAATATTTACTTGTATAAGTAATATATAGAGTATATATATAATTATGGTGCGGTTTTTTTATGTGGTTATAGCTAAAAAAAATACGGTTGTCTTATGTATTTAAGAAGTTTTTTAAAAGCTTGATTTTTAAAAAATAAATATTTACTATTTTTGTTACTTTATAAACTTTAAATTTGGTTCGAACAATTATTTATATGTTATGTAATTCGTGGTAATATAAAATTTTTAGTAGAGTTTGATTGTATTTTTAGTGAGCACAAAAATTCATTTTTTGTCATTGAAACGATAATAGAAGGATGTATAAAAACAGCAATATTAACATTAATAGCATAACTAGTCATATTTATTGTCTTTTAAAAAGCAAAAACAAAAAACTCATGAATATGAGAGAAATATATGCTAATTTAACATTTTCCTACAGGAATTCGATCCTAAACTAATCCCGATCCTTGTGAGTATTTTGAGTAGTCGGAAATGAGACTTAATTTCTCTTCCTTCACTCATTGTAATTGAATTCTATTGCATTGAGATCAACGTCAGTATTAAGGGAAATTATATCCTTAATATGTTGCAATTTCTCAAAAGAATCCAAATTCAAAACGTGTAAACACAAAGTAATATGTAAACAATAATTTGATAATTCAATCTCGTAGGTTGAAAAAGTATCCGAAGATAAGAAATTTGCGTTCCCTGCTTTTTGATAAACTGAAAGCGAATATAATAAAATCTACCGAAAGTACAAAGAAAATCGCAAAAATTTCTACAACGAATGTTATCGTCTTTCGTGTCAAGTAATTTAATTTAATAACATTTAATAAGTCATGTTTAGGCATTACTATTTAAATAATACTAAATGTTTTTAGTAAGATTTTAAAAAATTTCATATAAAATTTAATTATTCATATTCACTGTATCGCTCCCCCTTTTTTTTCAGCGGAATTACATATACGAAAGCAATAGTGAAGAGAAAAATAGTGAATTAAGATCAGATAAATTTGAAGTAAATGAGAAAAACAATAAAAATTTATATGACTTTTCTATTCCTATTGATAGTTGATTTTCTCTAAAAGATTATAATAATTGTATTTGATTTTTATATTTATTTGAAAATTTATAAATTAGATGTCATTTTAATAACGATACAGATCTGTAAATTTACTGACTTCTATATTTTAATGGTAATTAGGAATTCGTAATTATTTAATAAATTTAAACAAAACTCTAATGGACGATTTGTTTGATTGATAATTAGTCTAAAATAATATTGGAGGAAGTAAATGTGTTATATAAAGTTCTTGAATTCTTGATTTTTATCATTCAGTGACCTTTATAACTAAACATTACTCTCATTAAAACTATGATTAACAGTTAACTATCATAGACATCCATTCATTTATCTCTTTTGGATGTGTTCTGTGATAAGATTCTAATTAATGACATGGAAGACAAAATATAATTTTAAATCTTATATCTAATCTGAAATCTGTTTATTTCTTATCATGATATTGTATATAAAATAAAATATACAGTTAAATAAAATTAACATTTTAAAAATAATTTTGAAACAAGTTGAAATCAATGTTAAGTACGATAGAAATGTAATTGTTACTGTTATTACGTAATTCTGTGATAAAATTTATGAAGAAATGTATAAAAGACGTTAAGAAAAAGAGTTCTATTCTCATAATTAGTAAGAATTGTTGTGTGTAAATCGTATTTTTATTTTTAAACTTGTTTTTTTCTGTTTTTAGTAAGGATGTTAAATATTGTCAGAAAATTTTTTACACTATTTCTTATTTTTCGCTTCAATAAAATTTCAAAACTTTAAAGTAACCATAAATTAATAAAATGCGCTTTTGATTGATTGATTAAAAACCATGCTAAGAAAGTGCGAGCATTAATCAGAATTCTTCGAATATTTATGTTAAGACTTCAGAGTAGATTAAGGATTTAACGTAGATATTTATGTTGGATGATAAAGGAATTTTAGAGATTTATTTCTTAACAAAATTCCATAAAAATTTAGGAAATCTGGATTTGGAACAAACATTAATTTATATTACGTAATTCAAATAAAAGTTTAAAAAACTAAGAGAGTTAGAAAATTCATAAATTCCCAATGCTTAAATGCAAAATTAATGAAGCATTATCAAATTTAATTCGTATAATCCTAGATTTTACGTTTTTTCTTAAATTTATTTGACATAAAATAATTGTTCTCTTATGTTTAGATTTTCTTCGAATTAATTTTTATATCGCTTTATCCTTATAAATATTTATATTGGATTTAGTTATAAAACTAAAAGTAGTGTTAATTCTAATGACTTCGACTTTTAAAATTAACTTTCAAAACATGTCTCTGAAATTTTGCCTAAAATCTAATAAAATAACTTGAATATGCGTTTTTTAAATGAAATAAAACTCAGTGTACGTGTTCAAAACTATTCATAAACACCTAACTTATGGATGCGAAAATACGTTTGCTTATCATAAAAGTTTTATAAGAGAACTTTCTTGCGTGGAAATTGAATTTATATTACATATTTATTAAATAAATATTAAAATCAGCAATAGATTTGCGAATTCAAATGGAATTATGCATAATATTTTTGTTTATTTCTCTTTCGGTTGTTTTTATAATTTTTAAATTAAATATATTTAATAATGTACTATTATAATTCGTTGCTTAAAATCATCAATTTATATTTGGATATCTTCTAACATTTCTAAACATTTCATTAAATTATTAAATAAATTTTTAATTATTTATTTTAAAAGTGACTTGCCAGCTACTATAATAATTCAATATTTAATATTAAATCCTATATTATTTATAATACATTTTCACTCGTAAATTTAATTTTACAATTGTCTACATTAGGAATAGACAACCCTTTTAAGTGGGCAAAATCGCCAAATCAATAATATACAATTTTCTCATGTACCAACCGAAATTTTTAGGAGCATATTATTACTTTGTGTCTTTTAAGTATTGAAAAACCGTTTTAAATAATCAAAAATTTATATATATATACGTATTCACATATATATATGAATTTCACTTTAGAAATCTGATACATTTTTTAAGAAATACGAAAAAAATATAAAATGATGTTGAATATTTAATTTTTAAGATAAGCTTTGAGTTGCGCGCCGGAAAAAAGTTGGGTGCTAAGATTGACATCCTGGTTTATACAAAGCCTGATTTAAATTTGTTGAGGCCGCATCATACAAACTAAAAATAAAATGAAACTCTATAAAAATGTTTTATTTTTTTCCATACGTATAATAATAACTTCTAAAAGATTTATCAAATGGCAACATGTTATTAAGAAAGTTAGTAACATATCGTAATAGAAAGTAATATAGTAATAGAACACAATCAAACTCATCTTAGGTACCAAGCTAGGATGTTAAAAGACTTCGGTGCCACAGCTAATAATAGAAACATAAATAGTTCGTAAAAAAAATAAAAACAGTCAGACAGGAAACATTCAATAAGTCTTTGAGAAATTTTTAAGAAAGAAGGAAAGATTTTATTAATATTACAAAACGAAAAGAGAGGAGACAAATAAGACCGATTAAAAAATGGTCATTATAAAAACAAATACTAAACTAAATAAATAGAAAAAGAAATAAAAATGCAAAAGAGAGAGAGAGAGAGAGAGATTGAAAAAGTTAATGGAGAAAGAGAATCTCTATAAAACGAAATAGACGAGACAGCGGTTTCATGAGATCATAAAACTGAAAGGAGGCTTTTACATAAGAAGTACGTTCTGTAGCGATTTACTAGATCAGAAAGATGTGCCAGATACTGTGAGGAACTCCTACTAAACTATCGGTAACTTCCAGGAGAAGAAGTATGAAGTAAGAAGTAGGAGAAAAAGGAGATAGTATAATGGAAGGCCGTGAAAACAGGATGGGAGAGACAGAAAGAGAAAAGATTCCATAAATATGAGAGGCGAGATGAATCGTACGAACATAAAAAAGCAAGGCACCCGCAAAAGATAGAACTATTGAGATATGAAAGACAGGAAATGATGAAAAAAAATTCGTTGTTTCACCACTGAAATCTGGGAAAAAGAGAAGATAGCTGATAATGAAACCCTGTAGTAATGTTTTAATTACATGTAAAAAATAACAAAAATGTATCATAATCACAGAGAGATATAAATCCTAATAGTTACATGCAAAGTGTTTAAGAAAATGCTAGCTTTAAGACTGGATTTTTTTTTTTTTTGAGAAAACAGCCCTGATAAATTAATAGTGTAGTATTTAAAGAGTGGGATCTGCAATGAAACAAATATTTTTAATTAAATGGATATTTTAAAACATATTATGAATGTTATTATAATACATACTATTTTTATAGCATTTAAGCAATACTATGATAATATATACAAAACAAACCATTTCAACTATAAAAGAAGTTTTTAATTTAAAGAAAATTGATTAGACTGGTTGAAAGGACACTGAAGAACACGAAAAACAGTTTGAATACTGCAACAAATTTTCATTGAATTCTGTGAAAGAAGACTTACACTCTGGCCAAAATATTTTCCATCATTTTGCATTATAATCTGTTACATAATATGACATATCCGTGGAGCTATTTAGAGATTTTGAAGACGTGGTTATAAGAAATGACAGAGATAATAAAATTTATGTAACGAAGTCTTAATGCATGCTTAAGACTTCGTTACATAAATTTTATTAAACTTACGATTTTAACATGGACATATTTCTTATCATTAAATAATCAAGCACAGTGTCAAAAACAAGATTATAGTCAGGTTTTAACTGTATCTGGCTTCTTTACTTCTCCACTACCGAAAAGAGTTTTGGTACAGTTTTATATAAATCTTATTAAGAATTTTTATTAAATTATATTATATTTTCCTTCTTTAGTTTAGAATCTGACGGATTAAAGCTTTTGTTGAAATTAGTGGCATTCCAATTAATGGCATCAACGGGTTCCTCAAAGATGTATTGTTGATCTTGATATACCTGCACAACTAAAATTTTTATGATATTTAGATTTGGGCTTCTTGCAGACCAGTACAAAACATTCTCATTGTTGGCCTGGAAGCATTGATACTTCATGACTTATCCGCTTTATGTATTGCCGCATTTTATGCTATCATATCCACTATTTGCTGCCAAATTGGCTCTTGATCTATAAGAAAAAGGCTGAAGCTCCTTCAGGTAAGCACTGCTATTATACTTCTAATTGACTATGAGATTTCCTATTGAAGTGAAATTATACATTTTCTTCATGTTTTTGGTGTTTCAAATGTTGATGGTTGGGTACATTGAGATTATATCTGAGCACATATGAGTACCCGTTATCCGGGCCATCAAGGGAAAGTTGTTTTTCATTTGAGAAAACTACCATACATATCATTAAAATCATTACCCTTGGAGAGATGTGCCGGGCAAACTCCAAGCAATTCTGCTTGTGCCTTAGAGGCAGTTTATTCAATATCTTATATTGTAGTAGCTAAAACTCTTCTTTTGTAGAATCTGTAGATCGTACTTCAGGATCTACAGATTTTTGGAGGCGTAACGAGTCGTAAAAAATGATCAAACAAAGCAATGATCAAAGATCATTGCCTTTCCGAAACAAACACCTTATATCCATAGTTTTTAGATGAGGTGGTCGTCTAAGTTCTTTTTCTGGTACGCTATTGCAGTTATGTATAATACTGATGATACTTTTTCTAGAAATGCCTGTCATTTCTTCCACCTTTTGCAAATTATAGTAATTTTTATACAGGATTTTAACTTGTAAGCAAACGTCCTCAGAATACATTCTATTGCACGTAAGTCAAACACAAATATACGTTAGACAAAACTTGATAAAACATCTCAGCAAAGTCATCTTTCCTATTGGTGAAAGAACTTGTGGCCTCGTTTTTATAAGAATCTCGCGGAATGATCCAGAAATTTTGAGAAACTCTTCATACGTCTTGGCCAAATTTGCTCGTTAACTGCATTTATCATTCCTATTTTGATCGTATAGCCATGTCTTATTAATTCTCACCTCTAAATAATTTCTAGTATTACGTTACAGGACTGTAGAAAAGTAGTATTTTCTTTATCACGCTGTTCTATTTCCATTTTAAGTAGATTATACATATAAAAGTGAGATTTAAAGCAGCGACTTTGCTATTTAAAGCAGTGACTTGCAATATCGCAAACAATTTGGATGTTATACGAAAACTCGTTCGAACGACTTAATAAAATTTTATAAAATGAAATTAGGCAATACTAGATTATCTTATTAACAGCAAATGATTCCTCTAACAGTGCTTATAATTTTATGATAAAAAATATGAAAGATTATAACAGCTCGTTTATCTCAAGAAGAATAAAAATTTAATTTGTATAAACTAGTAATCAAACTTTATTAAAGTATAGATAAAAAATTGACGGTAAATGATTTCAGATAAGAACTTTCCTCTTCCAAGTAAAAAGTTTTATGAAACATCTTTGGAGCAGTAAATGTAAAGAAGACATAATAAAAGAGAAGAAAAGTGATATCAATTATGTGGATATTGATAAATAATAAAGAATAAGAATAATGTATTAGCTAGGACACATGCAGAGTGTATAAAAAATTCTCACAAACGAACCTAAGGAAGAGAAAAGAACAGGGAAAAAGAATTGATAAAATGGATGAAAACCTGTTGAAATTGATTATCCGGATGGCACAAGAAGGTTAAAAATTAGATGAATTAGAGTAGCATCTTATAGCTGAAAGAAGTCGTTCAAAAATGTAGTCACGAAAAGAAAATATAACGATTGATGCAAATCACATAATAAAATTTTATATTTGAGTTTTAATTATATTATATTACACTAATAATTTTTGAGAATTTTTATCAATTTATGTTACATTTTCTCTCTTAAATGTTTAAAATCTATAGTATATTAGAGTTATCACAGATATTTGAGGTATATAATTTTAATATATAAAAGTTGTGACAAATAAAAGTCATATAAAACCTCCATCATGGAATATATACCTTTTTATGTAGTTGAATAAAAAAAAAACTTTTTCGTTATTTACGTGGCATTTTATGCAGAATCTTCTACCTGATTCAATTCGAAATTTGACTTTCAGATTTAATGGAACTACTATAAAAAAAATGAACAAAGTACGTGTGTCTTGGATGTAACTTTTTTCCTCGTCATTTGGCAATGACTTGGAAGTCTTCCTGACATATAAAATCAAATATTGAAAATTCGACAAGCATTCAAGTTTATGAGAATGGCATATCTTTTATAACTCGTTTTACTTATTGGAAAAGATTTCAAATTAATTATTCAATTAAATAAAACTACATTTTATATTGTGATTATTAATTTCTTTTCAATTTGGAAACTCTTTGCGATTCTATATTGATGCTTTTCAATTGATTAATAGGAAATGTAATTTTGTTTATACCAGGGCTTCTTAAACTATGGGTCGCAACCCCATTTGGGGTCGCCTAGCGAAATCTTGGGGTCGCGAGATTTTAATGCAAAATATTGAAAATAATTTGTGAGAGTTTGAAAATGGCACGCTTTGTGTCATAGGTTTCGTGAGTTGCGTGTTTTTATCATTTCTGGTGCAGCGAGACAACGATTCAGCAACACTGATTGTAGTGTGAACTAGTGTAATATTGTCGCTTTTCAGTGTATTCAGTTGTCTTTGTTCCATTGTAACACAAGAGTGAACTGTGGTAGTACACCATTATTGTTTCTGCAAATTTGTATATATGTTACCGCTAAAGCTCGAAATCCGTTAATGTGCGCATTACCTAGCTAATCTGCAGATTAACTAGAGTGATCCGTTAAAGCTGCGAAAATTATTCCATTTCTCAAATTACCTAGGTAATGTTCAGATTTTCTAGGTAATCTGCAAATTACCTACTAGGCACTCGGTAAAGTGAAAATAAGATTTTGGCTGGAACAACAGCAACGTTTCTGTACGCTTAAATTAACATAATGTTATTTATTTAATTTTCAATATCTAAAGAATCAAGTTAATACAATCAACAAATTAGTTGATTGAATCAATCATCAATCAATTAAAAAAACTTTAATACAAAAATCAAACGGTTTAAAATATTACTACAATTAGGGAAATGAATTTGCAAAACATATGATAAAATTGTACTTACTTATTAGTGCAATCTAAAGATTGGTGACACTTTGAATTACGTAGCAATTGGTTTTTGCGACAAGCACGCCTATTTGTGGTACATTTAGATTTGCAGTCACATTTTCTGAAACCCTGCCCAGTACCAAGGGATTGTTTTATTGCTGTTTGACGTAAAGATATTTCTACAGCAGGGACATCCATCTTCTTTCGTTAAAAATCTCTCTTTGCAAACACTGAATTCAGATTTTGCATACAATTGTTTTAAAATACCTGTTTTAGTATCAAGTTTATAAAAGCCATCCTCTGTTTTACTAAGAACCACAGCTAAAATTGAACGTGCATCAGTTTTTGCTCTGTCTTCTTCGGGTACTTTAATTCTCACAGCGAAACCTTCATCGACGTTTGGGTGCTTTGCATTAGAAACTGCTAACATTTTCTTTGCTTGCTTTTCTAAACATTTCTTGGCTTCATCACGCTGTATTTTCTGATCCATATTCTTTTTACAGATGATGCACAATACATTCTTACCATACCCTTCCTCTTTAGGATCTACTTCACCACAAACTGCGTGAACAAACATATTACACGATTTACACTTGTGAGCACTTGATGCTGCTTTTGAGCAAACAATACAGACTATGTCTTGTATAGTGCTCTTTACAGGCTCCGTACGAAACTGTGATGGCGATTCTGCTGAAGTTGAGAGTAACTCAGTGATGACTTCTTCAACTTGCAGAGGCGATTCCTTGGAGGTGCAGGGTAACTGAATATTCTTCGTGACTGCATCATCAATCAACGGTATAGAAGGCAGTTTAAGATTACTATCGGTAAATTCTTGTATTTCTATAGGTGATTCTGTAGAAGCGGGGGATAACGGAATGTCCTCTTGAGTAAGATTTGACTGTGATCTCATAATCACAGTCTCTTGTGAATCTTCTAATTTTTCAAGGTCTTCTTCAGTTTTTATCGAATGTCAAACAATTCTCCGGCATGGACAAACTTTTTCAAACCTTTCTCGCGCATCTGACAACGGCTCAATGAGTTTTTCACAGCCTCGTACAGTCAACACATCACACCTTTGAATTATTTGATAATCTCGAGATGATTCTTTCTTCTTGGAAACTTTTATTTGCTTTACATCTTCAATTATGGAATCATACTTTGGTTTGTTATTAAAACACTACGTATTATATTTTAAATCTTCGCTAAAGAGGTTTGCGAAGAATCTTTTCTTGATTTTACTCACCAATTCGGTGCTTGCTTGCATTCTAGGATTTAAATTTATCTACGTAAAAAGAAGGAGTGGGGAAAGGAAGTGAAAGAAACAAACTTTTGAACTTTAACGATACGGAAGCCGTTAATGTGCAGATTAGCTAGATACTCTGCAAATTACCTAGGTAATTTGAGAAATTGAACAATTTTTGCAGCTTTAACGGATCACCCTAGTTAATCTGCAGATTAGCTAGGTAATGTACACATTAACGGATTTCGAGCTTTAGCGGTAACATATACAGTATCTTTATTTTATATATATTTTGGGGGGGTCGCGAAAAAAATCACAATCATAAATGGGGTCGTGAACAAAAAAAGTTTAAGAAGCCCTGGTTTATACGAAATAACAAATGATTTTCTGCAATTATCGCAATTGTTTTAATTAAAATAATTAATAACAACAATAATATATAAGTTAACAAGGGATTTAATTTCATGATATTAATATAGTTTTTATTCGTTTATTTTCTTATAATCAAACTGATTATATTCGTATGTAAACTTTTATAGCTTAATTCTCCGTTAATTTGATTTCTTTAATTTATTTTATGTTTGTTTTTCATGTTTAGTTAATTTAAACGTCTTTACAAATCAAGTTACTTCAATTTATCTGAAGACTAAAAAATGTTTCAAAAAATTAATTATTTTTTCAACAACTACTCTTCGAATGATTTATTTGTTTTCAAATTACTGTTAATATGTCATTTTATATCTTTAGGTAAATACTCAAATTAAATAACAATCACGTTTTAATAAACATCGTAAACAAATCATTAAGAATTGCAATAATTACGATGTATTCGAACATTTCCGAGTCTCAAAAGGAAAATAAATATTAAATTTCTGGAAACTAAAATTTTCTTGTTTGTTGATGTTTCTCTATTAATTAACTATGGTTTAACAATGCAAACTATTGTATAAATGTCATGCATAATGATGCAAAGTACTGCCTCAAGTTGCAAGACATTATAGAATTAAATATCAATTGTAAAAATATTTTATACATTAGAAATATGTGATTAGTTTTTAGGTATGATCAGATTAATTGCAATTGTTTAGAAAAAAACGATAAAATTAGAGTACGTTCAAAAAAGTAATTAATAAATTAATGAACTAATTAATAATCTAACAATTTCTAATTACACGAATAAAATGTTTGAATTTCATTTTTTAATTTATAAAGAATAGTAAGTCGATACAAATTTTGTTTCAATCTCCTATAAAAAGATAAAATTGCGATTTTATAAATAACCCGTAAAATGAACTGTAAAGAATATTTACAATCATTTAATTAAATATTTGATATAATTACTAAAGTTTATATAAATATTCAGTTAATATAAATTTAATATTTAATGTTACTGTATTTGTATATGATGAAATGAACGAGTTAATCTAATATTTGAAGTTTTTAAATAAATAAAGTATCACATATGAATATTAGCCTATATAATTAAATCTAAATCAGAGTAATGATAATGTCTTTAATAACAATATATTTCTTATGTATAGATAAATGTATAAATGTACAGACTGATGTATTTATCAATTTATAAGAGATAATAGCATTAATTAATAGCTATTTCAGATTTTAGAAATTTAACAGATGGAATAACAGAATCACGCTTGAGAGAGCCATTAGAGATAGAAATCCTTAACAATTTTTTAATATGATTCTCTTTCGAGTCAATTACAATGTGATTCGCTTTTCCAATAATTGCGCTGCTTATGGTTAGTTGCCATAGTCTCTTACTGCCGATTACATTAACAAATGTAATCTCTAATGAGCCATATTTTTAATAATACATTAGCCAAGTAAGTTTCAGATTCCATGAAATGAGTTAGAATTATTTTATATTTTAGGTATTTCCCTATTTTATTGCATTTACAGTATATTTGAACTAGAATTTATAAAAATCAAGGAAAAATATGTACTTCTTTCTTGATTTTTCATTTCGTGAAATATTTTATTCAGAATATTTTATGAAAGAATTTAGTAATTTAGTATTCTTAAAATAATTTCANCGTGAAATCTTTTATTCAGAATATTTTATGAAAGAATTTAGTAATTTAGTATTCTTAAAATAATTTCATTTTAAGAATATATCATATTGTATACGGAAATTGAAATATTATACAAGTGCTCATAAATTCCTGGACAGTTTCAAAAATTTTATTATGGAAAAATTTCCTATAATAGCAAAATGCATTATGTTTTATTTGATACATCCACTAGTAGGCTAATATTTGTAGACCTCTATATTATTTAACCACTCAACTGCAAATGTGTTCTTTTAGTGACTACTAACACCAACTAATGATATTCGAGCTTTCATCTAATTTCGTGTGAATTTATAGGTTATTCAATAATACAAATAATCAATATGTGCCAGCACAAACAGAAAAATATACAAATTTCATTGAAACACAAACTTGTTTTAATTAAAACACAAAAATTTGTGTTTTAAATGAAATGAATATACATTAAATATGCCATGTCATTTGCACAGACATACATGTTTCAAAATAGTTCAGGACGTTATAAACATCATTTATGTCGTTGTATAATCACATTAATATATAATATATATAGTTGTATACAATGTACAGTACTATACTACTGCAAAATATAAAAGAAATTCGGCTAAAATGCTATAATAATTGTAATATTTGTAAAAATTTATTTTGCCTAATTTATTTCTTTATTAGAATTGAATAAATAATATATATACTAAACTTTTAGTTAAATTTAAAATATAATTTTTTCAAATAAATTTATTTTTATTGTCATGGAAAGTTTTGTTTTGCTATTGAATGGATAATTCTTTTGTTTTAATATATAATACGTTTCAAAATATTAAAACAAACTAATCTAGAATACAACAGCAGATAAAAAACTGGAATAAAAGAAAAATGAGTTGCATTCTGTGCAATTGAATTTTTTGTGATAAAAGAATTCATTGGAATATTAAAAAAAAAAAACAAAAAAATAGAAGTGTAATTGGTGCTTAATTTAACCATTAATTATTTCATGCATATAAAATACGTTCAAATTTTTCGACCTTCATTACTGTTCTATAAGTAGGACAAAAAATGAAATAGTTTATCAATCGAGTCAAAATAATGGTATGATGTAAATTACAGATATGTACCATTGCTGTTACGAGTATGTAGGCATTTAAGCACATATATAAATGTTGTGAGGTTGCTGAAATTTGCTAGAAAATTATATCATATCAAAATGGGTGAGGAAAAATATCTCTCAAGTTATGCCGAGAACCTCATAATTGCTTTTCATAGTGATGGACATTCACAATGCAAAATTGTATAAAAAGTTGACCGTATCCAGTCAACTGTTTTATATATGTATACAGCAAAACTCTCAATAAAAATGGTTCTTTGAAAAAAAAAGAATTGCGATCAAAATAAAATTGCAGCAAAAAGACAAGAACAAGCATTAAAACATCTCATAACAACTCATTTTTTAATCTGTTCGCCAACTTCTCAAGTATTGTTGAATAAATATGGAACAACAGCGTCCAAGTCAACTAACTACTTTGCAAAGGTTGTGTTCAATGGACTTTCGATCAGGCTAAACCTTAATTTACTTCACGGAAGAAATAGAATCTACAGTGGTTGCAATCAGCACAAATCAATCGTTGACAACATATGACTAATCAAAAGTGTTATTTTTAGACAAGTCACATTTCTGCAATGTCAAAAGCATGCTTTCAGCATGTCGTCGAAAGCATGAAACTTACAATCCAAATTGCTCGAAGACTACTGTTAAGTTTCCAATAAGCGTGACTATTTGGAGTTGTTTTCTACCAATGGTATCGATAGCGTTGCATTTGTGAATATGAGCATTAACGGTGACGTGTATCAGAATAATTAGGAATACTTCATGCTCTCATCAGCTGAAAATATTTTCGGAGCAGATGAATTTGTTTCCAAGATGATTTAGTGCCAAATCATTTTACCAAAAACACAAATCGTTCTTTTCATTAAACATCAACACAACGTTACCTTAGCCAATTAACTCTTCGATCTTAATCCAATTAAGAACTCTTTGCCAAAAAAACAATTTGTAACACTGCAACCAACTACAGTAAATGATCAGAAAAATCATGTGTGATCGAAAGCATCTTTTACTTAATTAATGCCAGAAGATGATTCATTTCATGTCTTGCTGTATTAAAGAATAGCTACAACCCACTTAGGACCAACGAAAAACGGATAACTGTTCGCATGTTGAAAATATCTATCAATGATTATTATAACCTATTAGAATGGAACATGATCCAGTCTTTTTTGTATTCCATTTACATGATCTGATGTTGTAACTGAAAATAGCATAACTGAATTTTATTCAAGAAAAGAATAAAAAATAACAAATTATATAATAATTATTATACATTAAGATTACATTTTATCTGAATATTTAACTTCTGAACTATTATTTAAATTATATACAAGTATTATTATGTGATGTTGTTAAAATGTATCTTATACGCATATATATAACGGTGCTTTGTTACAAAGCACCGTTATATATATGCGTATAAGATACATTATATGCCGGACCAAACTCAAGGCATAGCTACAAAGATTAAATGTTTTGTTTATTTGCTGTTTCTGTATGTATCTATATTTAAGAATTTTCTATGTGAAATGTGTTTAGCATGGCAGCCTTTTGTAGAGCGATGTGCTGTTGTGAAGTCCTAATGTTTCGAAACTTTTTGTGTAATGTGTGAATTGATGCCCTGTGCAAGAAAGGGCTACTGCACAATACGTACAGTACCATCTACTCTCTATAGACGCGTTATTTTGTGAGCGAGTTCTGAGTATTTATTAATCTTTTTAGTGTATATATTTTGTATGTTGTGGATGCTTAGTATAGCTATGTCTGTGATGTATATGGTTTTGTTTTGTTTGTCAATGATCTGGTCTATTGTGATAAATTGTTTTGTATGTGATTTTGACACAGTCATAACATATTATGTTAGTTGTTTTGTATGAACATCTGAGATATATGCGGTATGATTCCTGGGTATGTAATTATTTGTTTGTGTGTACAAGCTTTTGATCTGTTATATTAATATTTATTTTGGTAATGTCGATGTAAGTAGTCAGTTTGTGTTAAAAGCTTGCAACCGGATGTGATATGTTGTATACTTTCGTGCATAATGTGACACTTCTTACAAGTATCGTCTGTAAATGTTGTCTTTTAAAATATTCTTTTTGTAGTTTCTTGTATTTATGACCTGGTCTTATATGGCAATCATGAAACCTTTTGTCTTTTCTATGACGCATTATGAGTCAGTCAGAAATTTGACGCCGTTCTGTCAACATGATCCTGACTGAAATCGTTAGGATATCTATCATGAAGCTCGTTCTTAGTCCAAGACGGTGTGATGATTTCTATCTCTTGTGTAGTATGTTAGATCCAGGTCAACGTTGCGTAAGTTTAATGGTGTACTGTTTTTATCGGCAAGAGTTGTTGCTTTGTGTAATTTTGATGCTAGTTTTTGTACATAAACTCTTGCAGTGTCTGTATTTGTTTGTAGTGTAAGTTCTGTGAAACCTCGTCCTCATTCTTTAGAGTTTAGAGGAAGGGTCAGTGGAGAATGGAATTACATAGATAAAAGTCGAGACCAAATTTGGAAAACTTAGGGGCAGAAGACCCTATTAACTATATAGAAACTTCTGGTTTGCCCCGGAAGTCGCATTATTTCATATTGTTCGTGTTTTTCTTTTGAAGTTGTTCTAATTCTATATGTATCCAATTTATAACTCCAAATGATTATGTTAGTACTAGGATAACATAGGTGTGATTGCTTTAAACGTATGTTTGCATTCAGCTGTATTGCTAATATCAAGTTTAATCTATTGTATTCTTTTGTTAGCCTTTGTTTTATTTCTGTGTGTTTTGTGACTTTGGTTTGTTGGAATGCAAAGTTTTTGTAGACTTCGCCTTCATCCAGAGAGTCAATGATATCACCATTTCTAAATACTAAATCATCTTTTTCCAGGATTTATCTTTTCTATGTGAAGGATTTGTCTAGATCAAACTTCATTTGAATATTAGCGGAATAAGTATGTGTAACTTCGAATAGATGATTTAGCTGTGATTGTTTGGATGCGTAGCTTTCTATGTCGTCTATGTACTGTACATAAGATAAGATAACATATAGTGTTGTTTCGATATAAATATGGATAGTGAGTTTTACGCCAGACATAACCAAAAGTGGATTTAATGAGTCCTGGAAAATTCCTTGTCTTTTATGTATTTGGTTTGTTTTGATGTATGTGTCGTAAAGACAGATGTATTGTTCATCTCAGTCTTTGCGACCAGTGTTGCATTGTGTTTGTGTTTTCTAAAAATGTAATGAGTGTTGTATTTTGTATAGATATAGTGTTTGCAATAACCACGAAACGATATGCTGTCGAATGCTTTTCTGTAATCTATGTATGCTAAATGAAGGAAGCTTTTGTGTTAATAGTATGCTTGCCATAGAATGAATCTATACGTAACTACTGTAATCTTTGCATATCATGTGGCTCTACGGCAGTCTTTTTGTCGTGCTATGTTGTTCTATGTCATGGTATATTTTGTTTGTAATGCATAAAATGAGTATTTTGTAGTGTGTGAATATGCGTGATTGTGGGTCTATATTGTGAAAGGTCCCTGGTGTTGATTTTGAGTTTCATGGATATGATGCCCTGTGTAAAAATTTTTGGTATGTCTTGTGGATTGGACCAAAGAGAAGACAGACCAATAGTCTTTGAGTTTTTTTTTCTGTTGGTGTGTCTTATTACTGTTATTGTGTGGAGGGGGTTTGATATTTAGTTGTCTGTAAAAAGCCTCATTATTTGTGGATAATTTATTTTTGTTCCTTTCTTCGCATACAGGCTTTGTAACGTTTGTCTTTGAGACTTAGCTGCAAGTTTTTTTTGAGTGTGTTTATGTATTCCTGTACGTGCTTATTTCATTGTTCGTGCTGTGTAAGTGTTTTGATTTTCGTAATTTCTTTCATTAAGTTTGATTTTATGTTGTTTTAGTGTAGTATGTCAATTTGCCTAATAGTTGTCTAATATTATTTATGTGTTTCTAGTATTATTATTATTACCTACGTGAAAATTGATTTACTAAAGAAATTATAATTATTATGGAAAACATTAAATTTATAATGTAAAATAATAAGAATATACTATTATTGGATTGAAAATTTGTTCCGGTCTACAGCAAAATTATTTATGATTTTAATAATAATATTTTTTGTACTTTATAACTTTTCAATTATAAAAATTTCATTCCTTAAAAGCTAGAAATCACTTTCAATATAAGTTTATTTTATAATTACAATGATACATTATACTGTAACATGCTTTACAGTATAATGTATCATTGTAATTATAAGTTTATTTAAAAGCTAGAAATCACTTTCAATATAAGTTTATTTTATAATTACAATGATACATTATACTGTAAAGCATGTTACATGCATGAAAGATTCGATTTTTGATAGAAAAATCAATATTTTATATATATACAGTAGAGCGTCGATTTTCCGAATCAATTGGGGACTAGGGTTGTTCGTATAACTGATATTTCGGATAACCGATTTATGTACGAAAAAATAGTTTAACGTATCCGATGTTGAAATTTTTCTCCGTTGCGTGTCGCTTCGCGTTGAATTTTCGTCGATGTTAAGCCTAACGAAGACTATTGTATCGTAAAAAATTATTTTTTTATTTTGTACAAACAAAATAAATATATTGAAAAATATAAAAACAATAAAAAATTATACTTCAGACGTAAAATATTTGAGTAGCCCAAGACATAGACAAAGATTGAAGCGCCACAGCACTGGGGAATATTTAAATTTGCCGACTGGAATTCTTTCGGATGATTGACGTTTCGGATGATTGACTTTCGGAAAATCGACGCTCTACTGTATATATATAGAATATTATTTTAAAATAAAACCGTATAATTATTAACTTTTAGTTTCAATAATCATATTATTGATACTTTTACCTTAATAAAAAGTAACTTTGTGTACATAATGAATTAATGAATGTGATTCTGAGTTTAAAATTTAAAAATATTATCTGACTAATCTTACTTTCTATATCATAAAAGCAATTTATTTTCATTATAATATAATAAACTCTAAATAAATAATTTAAAAGGTTACGAAAGACAGAAAAATGTCCACATTCTTTGGTTAAATAATAAATAATAGGTAAATATGTAAAAATATTTTAAAGCGTTTTATTTTATTCTAAATTAATATATCACTTCAGAAATCATTTTAATTATAATTTTTTAATGTATCCGTATACTAAATTTAATAAAATTAAATTTTGTTTACAGTATTTGAAATATTGAAACATTGGTAGATTAGTTACACTCAAGTTAATTAAAATACTTCTATAATGATATAAAAAATGATTTATAGATATCTTTTACTGTACATTATACATCCTCACATACAATTAAAGTATATTTGGGCATCTTTCTGATTATTACAGTGGACGATGAATAAATCTACAAAAATGATTTTCATAGAATTTGATAACATTTTTAAATAAAACACTGTTAAAATTTTAGTTTTTACGAAAAAATATTTGTGTGTGTGTTTTTGGAACAATAAAGAAACAATAAAAAAGGTGAATAGTTTAGAATAATATTTTAAATCCTGATATTTTGTGTAAAACCTATCAGCATTTTAATATAAAACTAAATTATGTTAAAAATTTACGTAAATTTATAATGCAACATTCCTAAGTAAATTAATTTTATATATTAAATTAAGGTAGATGTATGATTAGATGACAAAGTCCAGTGAGCTAATTTCTTAATGAAGTTGTTAGCAATTCAGTAGTATAGTCGAGAAAAACGCTAAGAATCAATTTTCAGGATGAAATGAAATCATAAATTATTATCTATTTTAAATTTTAAATTTAATTTTAAAATACAAACTTATTTATTATCGCTATTGCATAATATAAGTCAAGAAATTGAATTGTATAGTCCATAATTAAAAATTTTATCATGGCTATTTCATTTATGATTAAATAATTAAAGAGTAGGAAGCAATTTTCTGAAAGAAACATCTTGCCATAGGCTACTTTAATGAAATTGATAAACAACAATTTTTTTCCGTGATTAAAGTTAGCAAACTCTTCACTCTAGTATGTTTCGTTAATTACTTTATTTACAGTTTTTTAAATCCATTCAAATCTATCTCGTTTTATGTTGTTGCTTGAGTGTGTACTGAGTCGAATTCCATTGATTATGTTTGAGTATACGCTTTACCTTATATTGCAATACTCGTTGTACAAACAAGAACTGATTAATCTAAATTAAATTAAGTAAATACGAATACAAGTTACATCAAAGTTATCCACATTCAAAATTTATTTCAAAAATTCATACTTAATGATTTGTAATTAAAGGATAAAATAAATGTTTTTCTAATGTTTGAATATTCTCGTTTAAAAATATGAAGAATGTTAATTTTATTATAAAAATAAGAGAAACTAAAGAATATATTATTGATATATAATGAATAAATTAATAAATGGAATATCTTGTAATTCTTTTATTATAAAATTACATTTCTTTCAACTTCAGATTTTAATATGAATTTGTAGTTCTTATGAATGAATGTATAGGCTATACTATATATCTATCAATATATTAATGAGATTAGTGAAATATTCATTAATTAAGGAAGAATAAATTTTAAAGATTAGAATAATTCGTGATAATATAATAATAAATATAAGTATATTAGATTTTAAGTATATTTTATAAGTAATGTTTAATAAATAAGGCCGATATTAAATTTTAAAAGTATATAGTTGCATATCGTTTACTTTTGCTTTCAGTAACGATTATAAATGACATTTAAAAGTAAAAATATATAAAATAAAAGTAAGTTTTTTATTATTTTATGTTAATATAATTTCGACGAATAGTTTAATGAAGTATTTTCTAATAGAAAATGAAGTAAAATCTTAATTCTATTAATTAACAAACTGCGAAATATGGCAAAGGAAAATATTACTTTTGACGTGTTTTATAGATAAAATATTTAAATTATCTTTTATCCATTAGTTTGTAAATATAGGCATTTTTATTTCAAATTATAATTCATTAATGCGTTTATTTCTTAATGCAGATCCATAAGTTATATTGTTTTTGTGTTAATCAAATTTGTGACAACTTATTTAAAGAAAAAATAACAGATCTATTACTCAAATTTACATTTTAATTTGGGTAAAAATTTGCATAGGAAACGATAATAATGGAATGGAGTGAACAGGTTTAATAAAACGCTTTATATTGTATTCCTCAAAAAATAAAAGATATAATTAAATATATAGACAGAAAGATGAATTTTGTTGATTTAGATCATAAGCGATTTTAATATAATGATAATCAATAGTAGCTGAAAATCGAAAATTGTATTATCAATAATAAAATAAGCATTACAATAATATAAATATTAGCATAAATAGATTAATGTAGAACTAAAATTAGTTAGTGAAAGATATTGAAATTCTAATAAGAGTTTTCCTCTTACATTATAAATTTTCTTGTTTCAATTTTTCTAAAATTTTTAAATTTTATTTTATTTCATATAAAGTGATGAATATTTTAATTATTCAATCATGTTTTCTAAACAGAGACAACTAATGAGTTGTCTGTCCAATAAAGAATATATCAATAACCAAAGTATCATTAAGATTCTTCTTAATTAATGATATTTTGGTTTCAATATTATAAAGAATACAGAAAAAGAGATCTTGTAGCAATGAAGAAATATACAATATAAAGATATTCTAAACAATCAACATCTTCGGTCAATCGAATATAATTCGAAAGCACGAAAATGAAATGAAGACAAGTTGTATCCTTCCACTAAATACGACATATCATAAAATTAAATTAAGCAATGCTATTAATTAATTTGTATAATTGTATTTTAAAAATAAAAATAATAATCAGTACATATTAATTCATTAAAACATTAAACATTTAAAGAAAATATATTTATTATAACTTTAATTGACAACGTCTTATCTCGAAACTTAATCTTAATAATTGAAAGTACTCTAAATTATAAATTAATTCATTCTAATGTAATTCTAATTTGAACTTAATGCAATTATAATTGAAAATTGTTAAATTTTACAATATCTGAAGCATTTTCAATCATTGAAGGTGACCGAGAAAAGGCTTTTAATTGACCTACTCAAACAACAAAATTATAATTATAAATTTTAATAATTAAATTATTTTTAAATTTTCTTATATTACTAGACTCTTAATATTTTCATTTTAATGAAATTTAATATAATCAAAGTGATTTTATTCACTACACCCGAAATTTTTATATATATTTTTACTTTCCCCGTTATGGTGTATACATAACAGTCGGGAAAATATTGGAATTGTGTCAAATTTGACCCTTTGGGTTCTTTGCAAATCTCTACATTTTTAGACCTCCTGAACCCCAAAAGGTAAAAAAAAAACGAGTAAAATTCCTTGTATATGTACGAGTATGTATGATACGAGTGGCGTGTATTTCTCTTAATATCTCAGGATAGGATAATGATAAAAAAAAAAGAAATTTGGCATGGTAGGTTGAGTTTAAGGGGCATTGTTACTATTTAATTTTGATGTTTAAAGGTCGAGAGGGTGGCGAGATAGAGGGTGATCACATATCATATCTCCAGTCGAGTCTGACTTAATGCAGATCTTATTCGTTATTAGCATTTACAAGTTTTCATAAAACTCATTTGCGCTCAAAATAAGCCTTTTATCATTTTATAATAATTAATAATATAAAATTACGGTAACAAAATTTCAAACTGCCGGGAAAGTTACGCAACTCTTTGCTAGATTTTTTTTAAAGTATACATCAGAAAGACCAAATTTAAATTTTATGGTCTTTTATTCTCTTATAAGAAATTTAGTTTGTCGATTTATACGACATAAATGATTTGTTTCTGATTTGTATTATAAAAACTAATGATAATTCCAGACTCTCCAATGAAATTAGTTTGAAAATCCTTTTATAATGTCAATGATGTAATGTATAAAATCAGTATAGCTGTTTAACATAATTTCCAGAATATTTTAAACCCTGACAAAATTATATGAGACATTTGAGATTTCATCAGCCCTCTTGAACACTTTATAAAACTGCAACAAATGGCACTACGAGTTATTTGTTCAAATAAACGTTGGTATTTTAAAGATATTGGAAAAAGAAATACCATTGTGTTACAGTTAAATTGGTAAATTTTTTAATATGCTATGAGAATCGTTTTTATGTGATCATTTATTAATTCCAAAAAAGCTCCTAATGTAATGTTGCTCTGAAATCGGATATGTGGAAAATTCGATAGTCAATCAAAATTCATTTTACATTTTGTATATTATGTTACAAATATAAATCATTGTATCACTACTTCTGATTAGTATCATAAGAAAGATTATACTATAAAACAATATTCTGTAAATTAGAATGAATTTAAGTCAATTTACACATTATTGATAAACCATTTTAATGAATATAGTAATATAATTACTTAAATTAATTGAAATTTCAAAATACGATACATATTTATATAATTTTTAAAATAAAAGTATGCTAAAATTATTTTTAAAAATTACTAAAAAATTTCTTTATATTAAATTTTAATTAAGGAAAACAAACAAGTTTTATCTTTTTATTCCAGTATTTAAAAATCATATTTTGACTACGCTATCCTGTAATCAAATATTATGCTTCTAGACAATTTTTAATTATAGATATAATTATTTCACTTAACAATTCTCGCTTCCAGTTTTCTTGATAATTAAAAGGATAGAAAAATATTTTTCTAGCTGAAAATAAATAGATGATAACAGCTTGCAGTCGGAAGTATGTTCCTAAATATCTCATAAAACTTGAAAAAAATCGTTTCTAAATTCAGATAAAAATGAAAATTATGGTTTTCATCTAATACATGAAATATTAAAATTGTTTTGTTATTTATAATGAATAAAATTGTTATCGATCATTTCAAATGAACGATGATTTGTATTGGTTAAACACAATTCAATTTAAGATAAAATGTTTAATTATAAATAATTAATTTACTATTTTTATTATATTTTATTAAAAAGACATAAAAAATTATCAATTATTGTATTTTTTATTTAGTAATCTTACATACAATATTTATTAATTGCTTGAACTTTTCTTAAAGTTGAATGATTAATTTATTCTTGTTCCAATCTTATCTGAAAGGTTTGAAAAATAGAAGTTTTTAAGTTTTTTAAATATATAATAGAGAATAAAATATAAAAGAATTTATATACTAAATAAGAAAACTAAATAATCTTTTTGAAAGTATTTTAGAATTTTTATCTTTTAATAAATATTAACATCGAATATATTACCAACTATAAACAAAGACTACTCTCTATTCTTTCTATAATAATAATAATTTAAAATTCTTCTTCGTTTAAAACTAAACTTAAACAACAAAAACAATTTAATAATATTAGCAAATATATCCTCAATCAATATTCTCCATCAGACTGTGTAACAAAAAACTTTTAAATAAATTTTAGATGCAGAGTAAGTGATCAATTAAGCATTATTTTACAAAATTTTACAAAGTATGGGACAAAATATATTAAAATTCAATGTAACGAAGTGTTAAATATTAATTAATTGATAATTATTAAAAGATTTAAAATTTCTTCCTTGAAGCGACGTGTGACTCGTAAATCAATAAAAATCGATTAAGTAAATTGTTTCTGAACATGTAGAACATCGTGTTACTATCTCTTACTTAACACCTGAAAGTATCGAGATTTTAAATCGTAATGCAGACATTATAAATTAAATTTATAATTAAATGAAAGGTTTTCTTTTTTTAAATTTAGAATTGTAAATTTAATTAAAGTAATTTAGATATTTTAATTAACTTCAACTAAATTGTCCTAATTTGTAAGAGATATTTAAAAGAATAGATGCTACAAGAAAAAGTTTGTATTTAACTTCCACTCTGCTATAGATTATTCTTTTGAATAATATTACTAAATTTTACTTACACATTTAATTTGCTCAAAGATAATTTGTGGGAGACTGATTGTATTGATTTTGTGAGATCGTATTGGATTTGTTAGGCTCAACATAAATCTTACATCTAAAATCACTGCAATGAGAAAGATTGTTATTCAAATATGTTCATTTTGTAGTTATTATATATGACTAATTCCTAAATTCTGTCGTAAAATACAATTCTAATTCATTGTACTGCTTCCAGATTCTGCGTCATAAGCGGCCATCTAATCTTTCTATATGGTGGTGCTGCCCTGAATTTTTAGTTAACAATTATAAAAAAATTTTTATTTAATAATCCTTGGTATCATTGTGTGCATCAACAATTATTGAATGAAAATTTATGTTTGGAATATCTAAAATGAATAATTACACGTAGTTTCTATAGGAGGTTCTTTGCGATATGTAAAGGATATCTAGATAGAAAGTTTTGTAGTTTCTCTTATCGCTTAAAATAATTTGCCCACCATCATTTAGGAAATCCTTTGATTAAGAGGACAATACACTAAATACACTAAACAAACTATTTAGTAACAATTCATACATAAAACATTTAAAAAAAGTAGATAAGTTACTTTATATCATTTATTTTTATTATTATGAATAATCCGCATTAAAATATTTGTTTAATTTCATCGATTCTATATACTCTGGGATTTTTTTTAATTATAATAATAATATAAAAAATATGTAGGGGTTCAGAAATAACATTTCCAAATTTACATCCTGCGGGTTTAATAGCAAATAACAAATTTGTAAGTTTCAAATTTTACTTTAAAAATATATATTATACGAAATAACCATTTGATCCTGTTTTCTAGACAGCAAAATACTTTTTTCTTTTTCCACCTTCTGCATTGCAGTTCACTCTGACGATTCGAATTTATTTTTAAATGCAAAATATATGATTTCCATGTTTATCTTTGGATTTTTCTGTATATATAAGTAATAACTATATCTATAAAGTATTTTTAAAACTTTTCATTAAATTAATTAGCTTTTCAAATACAATTTTGTTAGTTATCAGAATTAAGTTTATGAAAATAATAAATTTTAATCATTTTCATTTTTAAATGTAAAATATTATTAAATTGAGAGTAATGATAACATAAAAAATCGGATTGTTTTTAAGAAGAAAAATTTATGAATATTTAAAATGAATNTAATTTTAAAATACAAACTTATTTATTATCGCTATTGCATAATATAAGTCAAGAAATTGAATTGTATAGTCCATAATTAAAAATTTTATCATGGCTATTTCATTTATGATTAAATAATTAAAGAGTAGGAAGCAATTTTCTGAAAGAAACATCTTGCCATAGGCTACTTTAATGAAATTGATAAACAACAATTTTTTTCCGTGATTAAAGTTAGCAAACTCTTCACTCTAGTATGTTTCGTTAATTACTTTATTTACAGTTTTTTAAATCCATTCAAATCTATCTCGTTTTATGTTGTTGCTTGAGTGTGTACTGAGTCGAATTCCATTGATTATGTTTGAGTATACGCTTTACCTTATATTGCAATACTCGTTGTACAAACAAGAACTGATTAATCTAAATTAAATTAAGTAAATACGAATACAAGTTACATCAAAGTTATCCACATTCAAAATTTATTTCAAAAATTCATACTTAATGATTTGTAATTAAAGGATAAAATAAATGTTTTTCTAATGTTTGAATATTCTCGTTTAAAAATATGAAGAATGTTAATTTTATTATAAAAATAAGAGAAACTAAAGAATATATTATTGATATATAATGAATAAATTAATAAATGGAATATCTTGTAATTCTTTTATTATAAAATTACATTTCTTTCAACTTCAGATTTTAATATGAATTTGTAGTTCTTATGAATGAATGTATAGGCTATACTATATATCTATCAATATATTAATGAGATTAGTGAAATATTCATTAATTAAGGAAGAATAAATTTTAAAGATTAGAATAATTCGTGATAATATAATAATAAATATAAGTATATTAGATTTTAAGTATATTTTATAAGTAATGTTTAATAAATAAGGCCGATATTAAATTTTAAAAGTATATAGTTGCATATCGTTTACTTTTGCTTTCAGTAACGATTATAAATGACATTTAAAAGTAAAAATATATAAAATAAAAGTAAGTTTTTTATTATTTTATGTTAATATAATTTCGACGAATAGTTTAATGAAGTATTTTCTAATAGAAAATGAAGTAAAATCTTAATTCTATTAATTAACAAACTGCGAAATATGGCAAAGGAAAATATTACTTTTGACGTGTTTTATAGATAAAATATTTAAATTATCTTTTATCCATTAGTTTGTAAATATAGGCATTTTTATTTCAAATTATAATTCATTAATGCGTTTATTTCTTAATGCAGATCCATAAGTTATATTGTTTTTGTGTTAATCAAATTTGTGACAACTTATTTAAAGAAAAAATAACAGATCTATTACTCAAATTTACATTTTAATTTGGGTAAAAATTTGCATAGGAAACGATAATAATGGAATGGAGTGAACAGGTTTAATAAAACGCTTTATATTGTATTCCTCAAAAAATAAAAGATATAATTAAATATATAGACAGAAAGATGAATTTTGTTGATTTAGATCATAAGCGATTTTAATATAATGATAATCAATATTAGCTGAAAATCGAAAATTGTATTATCAATAATAAAATAAGCATTACAATAATATAAATATTAGCATAAATAGATTAATGTAGAACTAAAATTAATTAGTGAAAGATATTGAAATTCTAATAAGAGTTTTCCTCTTACATTATAAATTTTCTTGTTTCAATTTTTCTAAAATTTTTAAATTTTATTTTATTTTATATAAAGTGATGAATATTTTAATTATTCAATCATGTTTTCTAAACAGAGAGACAACTAATGAGTTGTCTGTCCAATAAAGAATATATCAACAACCAGAATATCATTAAGATTCTTCTTAATTAATGATATTTTGGTTTCGATATTATAAAGAATACAGAAAAAGAGATCTTGTAGCAATGAAGAAATATACAATATATATTAAAGATATTCTAAACAATCAACATCTTCGGTCAATCGAATATAATTCGAAAGCACGAAAATGAAATGAAGACAAGTTGTATCCTTCCACTAAATACGACATATCATAAAATTAAATTAAGCAATGCTATTAATTAATTTGTATAATTGTATTTTAAAAATAAAAATAATAATCAGTACATATTAATTCATTAAAACATTAAACATTTAAAGAAAATATATTTATTATAACTTTAATTGACAACGTCTTATCTCGAAACTTAATCTTAATAATTGAAAGTACTCTAAATTATAAATTAATTCATTCTAATGTAATTCTAATTTGAACTTAATGCAATTATAATTGAAAATTGTTAAATTTTACAATATCTGAAGCATTTTCAATCATTGAAGGTGACCGAGAAAAGGCTTTTAATTGGCCTACTCAAACAACAAAATTATAATTATAAATTTTAATAATGAAATTATTTTTAAATTTTCTTATATTACTAGACTCTTAGTATTTTCATTTTAATGAAATTTAATATAATCAAAGTGATTTTATTCACTACACCCGAAATTTTTATAGGCCCTATATATTTTTACTTTCCCCGTTGTGGTGTATAAATAACAGTCGGGAAAATATTGGAATTGTGTCAAATTTGACCCTTTGGGTTCTTTGCAAATCTCTACATTTTCAGACCTCCTGAACCCCAAAAGGTAAAAAAAAAACGAGTAAAATTCTTTGTATATGTACAGTACGAGTATGTATGCTACGAGTGGTGTGTTTTGGCGTGTATTTCTCTTAATATCTCAGGATAGAATAATGATTAAAAAAAAACGAAATTTGGCATGGTAGCTTGAGTTTATGGGGCATTGATACTATTAAATTTTGATGTTTAAAGGTCGAGAGGGTGGCGAGATATAGAGGGTGATCACATATCATATCTCCAGTCGAGTCTGACTTAATGCAGATCTTATTCGTTATTATCATTTACAAGTTTTCATAAAATTCATTTGCGCTCAAAATAAGCCTTTTATCATTTTATAATAATTAATAATATAAAATTACGGTAACAAAATCTCAAACTGCCGGGAAAGTTACGCAACTCTTTGCTAGATTTTTTTTAAAGTATACATCAGAAAGACCAAATTTAAATTTTATGGTCTTTTATTCTCTTATAAGAAATTTAGTTTGTCGATTTATACGACATAAATGATTTGTTTCTGATTTGTATTATAAAAACTAATGATAATTCCAGACTCTCCAATGAAATTAGTTTGAAAATCCTTTTATAATGTCAATGATGTAATGTATAAAATCAGTATAGCTGTTTAACATAATTTCCAGAATATTTTAAACCCTGACAAAATTATATGAGACATTTGAGATTTCATCAGCCCTCTTGAACACTTTATAAAACTGCAACAAATGGCACTACGAGTTATTTGTTCAAATAAACGTTGGTATTTTAAAGATATTGGAAAAAGAAATACCATTGTGTTACAGTTAAATTGGTAAATTTTTTAATATGCTATGAGGATCGTTTATATGTGATCATTTATTAATTCCAAAAAAGCTCCTNTCTAATGTAATTCTAATTTGAACTTAATGCAATTATAATTGAAAATTGTTAAATTTTACAATATCTGAAGCATTTTCAATCATTGAAGGTGACCGAGAAAAGGCTTTTAATTGGCCTACTCAAACAACAAAATTATAATTATAAATTTTAATAATGAAATTATTTTTAAATTTTCTTATATTACTAGACTCTTAGTATTTTCATTTTAATGAAATTTAATATAATCAAAGTGATTTTATTCACTACACCCGAAATTTTTATAGGCCCTATATATTTTTACTTTCCCCGTTGTGGTGTATAAATAACAGTCGGGAAAATATTGGAATTGTGTCAAATTTGACCCTTTGGGTTCTTTGCAAATCTCTACATTTTCAGACCTCCTGAACCCCAAAAGGTAAAAAAAAAACGAGTAAAATTCTTTGTATATGTACAGTACGAGTATGTATGCTACGAGTGGTGTGTTTTGGCGTGTATTTCTCTTAATATCTCAGGATAGAATAATGATTAAAAAAAAACGAAATTTGGCATGGTAGCTTGAGTTTATGGGGCATTGATACTATTAAATTTTGATGTTTAAAGGTCGAGAGGGTGGCGAGATATAGAGGGTGATCACATATCATATCTCCAGTCGAGTCTGACTTAATGCAGATCTTATTCGTTANCCCGTTATGGTGTATACATAACAGTCGGGAAAATATTGGAATTGTGTCAAATTTGACCCTTTGGGTTCTTTGCAAATCTCTACATTTTTAGACCTCCTGAACCCCAAAAGGTAAAAAAAAAACGAGTAAAATTCCTTGTATATGTACGAGTATGTATGATACGAGTGGCGTGTATTTCTCTTAATATCTCAGGATAGGATAATGATAAAAAAAAAAGAAATTTGGCATGGTAGGTTGAGTTTAAGGGGCATTGTTACTATTTAATTTTGATGTTTAAAGGTCGAGAGGGTGGCGAGATAGAGGGTGATCACATATCATATCTCCAGTCGAGTCTGACTTAATGCAGATCTTATTCGTTATTAGCATTTACAAGTTTTCATAAAACTCATTTGCGCTCAAAATAAGCCTTTTATCATTTTATAATAATTAATAATATAAAATTACGGTAACAAAATCTCAAACTGCCGGGAAAGTTACGCAACTCTTTGCTAGATTTTTTTTAAAGTATACATCAGAAAGACCAAATTTAAATTTTATGGTCTTTTATTCTCTTATAAGAAATTTAGTTTGTCGATTTATACGACATAAATGATTTGTTTCTGATTTGTATTATAAAAACTAATGATAATTCCAGACTCTCCAATGAAATTAGTTTGAAAATCCTTTTATAATGTCAATGATGTAATGTATAAAATCAGTATAGCTGTTTAACATAATTTCCAGAATATTTTAAACCCTGACAAAATTATATGAGACATTTGAGATTTCATCAGCCCTCTTGAACACTTTATAAAACTGCAACAAATGGCACTACGAGTTATTTGTTCAAATAAACGTTGGTATTTTAAAGATATTGGAAAAAGAAATACCATTGTGTTACAGTTAAATTGGTAAATTTTTTAATATGCTATGAGGATCGTTTATATGTGATCATTTATTAATTCCAAAAAAGCTCCTAATGTAATATTGCTCTGAAATCGGATATGTGGAAAATTCGATAGTCAATCAAAATTCATTTTACATTTTGTATATTATGTTACAAATATAAATCATTGTATCACTACTTCTGATTAGTATCATAAGAAAGATTATACTATAAAACAATATTCTGTAAATTAGAATGAATTTAAGTCAATTTACACATTATTGATAAACCATTTTAATGAATATAGTAATATAATTACTTAAATTAATTGAAATTTCAAAATACGATACATATTTATATAATTTTTAAAATAAAAGTATGCTAAAATTATTTTTAAAAATTACTAAAAAATTTCTTTATATTAAATTTTAATTAAGGAAAACAAACAAGTTTTATCTTTTTATTCCAGTATTTAAAAATCATATTTTGACTACGCTATCCTGTAATCAAATATTATGCTTCTAGACAATTTTTAATTATAGATATAATTATTTCACTTAACAATTCTCGCTTCCAGTTTTCTTGATAATTAAAAGGATAGAAAAATATTTTTCTAGCTGAAAATAAATAGATGATAACAGCTTGCAGTCGGAAGTATGTTCCTAAATATCTCATAAAACTTGAAAAAAATCGTTTCTAAATTCAGATAAAAATGAAAATTATGGTTTTCATCTAATACATGAAATATTAAAATTGTTTTGTTATTTATAATGAATAAAATTGTTATCGATCATTTCAAATGAACGATGATTTGTATTGGTTAAACACAATTCAATTTAAGATAAAATGTTTAATTATAAATAATTAATTTACTATTTTTATTATATTTTATTAAAAAGACATAAAAAATTATCAATTATTGTATTTTTTATTTAGTAATCTTACATACAATATTTATTAATTGCTTGAACTTTTCTTAAAGTTGAATGATTAATTTATTCTTGTTCCAATCTTATCTGAAAGGTTTGAAAAATAGAAGTTTTTAAGTTTTTTAAATATATAATAGAGAATAAAATATAAAAGAATTTATATACTAAATAAGAAAACTAAATAATCTTTTTGAAAGTATTTTAGAATTTTTATCTTTTAATAAATATTAACATCGAATATATTACCAACTATAAACAAAGACTACTCTCTATTCTTTCTATAATAATAATAATTTAAAATTCTTCTTCGTTTAAAACTAAACTTAAACAACAAAAACAATTTAATAATATTAGCAAATATATCCTCAATCAATATTCTCCATCAGACTGTGTAACAAAAAACTTTTAAATAAATTTTAGATGCAGAGTAAGTGATCAATTAAGCATTATTTTACAAAATTTTACAAAGTATGGGACAAAATATATTAAAATTCAATGTAACGAAGTGTTAAATATTAATTAATTGATAATTATTAAAAGATTTAAAATTTCTTCCTTGAAGCGACGTGTGACTCGTAAATCAATAAAAATCGATTAAGTAAATTGTTTCTGAACATGTAGAACATCGTGTTACTATCTCTTACTTAACACCTGAAAGTATCGAGATTTTAAATCGTAATGCAGACATTATAAATTAAATTTATAATTAAATGAAAGGTTTTCTTTTTTTAAATTTAGAATTGTAAATTTAATTAAAGTAATTTAGATATTTTAATTAACTTCAACTAAATTGTCCTAATTTGTAAGAGATATTTAAAAGAATAGATGCTACAAGAAAAAGTTTGTATTTAACTTCCACTCTGCTATAGATTATTCTTTTGAATAATATTACTAAATTTTACTTACACATTTAATTTGCTCAAAGATAATTTGTGGGAGACTGATTGTATTGATTTTGTGAGATCGTATTGGATTTGTTAGGCTCAACATAAATCTTACATCTAAAATCACTGCAATGAGAAAGATTGTTATTCAAATATGTTCATTTTGTAGTTATTATATATGACTAATTCCTAAATTCTGTCGTAAAATACAATTCTAATTCATTGTACTGCTTCCAGATTCTGCGTCATAAGCGGCCATCTAATCTTTCTATATGGTGGTGCTGCCCTGAATTTTTAGTTAACAATTATAAAAAAATTTTTATTTAATAATCCTTGGTATCATTGTGTGCATCAACAATTATTGAATGAAAATTTATGTTTGGAATATCTAAAATGAATAATTACACGTAGTTTCTATAGGAGGTTCTTTGCGATATGTAAAGGATATCTAGATAGAAAGTTTTGTAGTTTCTCTTATCGCTTAAAATAATTTGCCCACCATCATTTAGGAAATCCTTTGATTAAGAGGACAATACACTAAATACACTAAACAAACTATTTAGTAACAATTCATACATAAAACATTTAAAAAAAGTAGATAAGTTACTTTATATCATTTATTTTTATTATTATGAATAATCCGCATTAAAATATTTGTTTAATTTCATCGATTCTATATACTCTGGGATTTTTTTTAATTATAATAATAATATAAAAAATATGTAGGGGTTCAGAAATAACATTTCCAAATTTACATCCTGCGGGTTTAATAGCAAATAACAAATTTGTAAGTTTCAAATTTTACTTTAAAAATATATATTATACGAAATAACCATTTGATCCTGTTTTCTAGACAGCAAAATACTTTTTTCTTTTTCCACCTTCTGCATTGCAGTTCACTCTGACGATTCGAATTTATTTTTAAATGCAAAATATATGATTTCCATGTTTATCTTTGGATTTTTCTGTATATATAAGTAATAACTATATCTATAAAGTATTTTTAAAACTTTTCATTAAATTAATTAGCTTTTCAAATACAATTTTGTTAGTTATCAGAATTAAGTTTATGAAAATAATAAATTTTAATCATTTTCATTTTTAAATGTAAAATATTATTAAATTGAGAGTAATGATAACATAAAAAATCGGATTGTTTTTAAGAAGAAAAATTTATGAATATTTAAAATGAATATAGTTGGTAAAAAACATTATTTATTTTATGAGAATTTGAAGATGGCCGATTTTGCAGTCGAAACATAAAAAATATATCATTGTAAAGTAGGCATCAAAAGGTTGTGTTTATTTATGTAATGATTTCTAAAAGAATACAATAAAAATATATTTTTAAATATAACAGATTTTAAGTTTTTCAATTTTAATCATTTATTCTTTATGAATTTCTTTATTATTTCTAAATACCACTCGATTTTCGGTAACTGTATTTCATAATAAATTATGAATTATATTTTTTAATTGCTATAATAAAAAACAATATCGTGTTTACCGGATAACTCTTAATTATATTAAAGAAATATTTCTTGCTTGTTAGTTCATTGTAGCTTTTCTAGTAACATTTTTTTCAATCATTTTTTATTTTTACTTTTTACGATAAAACTATTGTTATAAAAATATGAAAGATTTGTGAAACGACTTTTATTGTAGTTACTCATTTAAACGAAGAGTTCTAGTTTTATTTTATTTTTTATAGAAAGATTAAAAGTCTTCTTTCGAATAGGTCTATTCATAAGATAGCAATAACAGATGATGGTACTTGTAGTTTGTATTCTGAAAGATTTATTCTTCTTTCACTGAAAATTTTCTTGCAAAAAGAAAATATTCCATTAAAGTGCAGTTTTACTCGATGTCAGACATTGTAGCTAAATTGAAATAAAGACGTATAAAGGTCCTTATTTCATTTTAGCTCATCATATATTAAGAATTTAATATGTGAAAGCTGATATTGCAAATTTGCATTTATACGAAATAAATTGCTAGAAAAAAGTTTATTCGGATGCGTGAACCCATTATGAAATCGAATCGCAATTGTAGATTGAAAATTTTGAAATATTTGATTTAAATTGCACTGTAATAAGAAAAGTCAACTTTTTCATTCTGAAAAAATAATTCTGAAACTTATTTCTATATCTATAAAATATTAAAATGTATAGAAATTAAATTTTCGATCGTAACTTTATTTTGAAAATCGAAATTTTACTATGACTCGATAGTACTGTATATACATTTGTTAAATGTATCATACAAAAATTGACTGTAAATACGAAATTTATATTCAGTTCAGATTTTTGAGATAAATTCCGCATTCAGAACAGAACTTTATAAAGCTTCCTTTATGTAGGTAGTAAGTGTTTTCAAAGATAAGATTTCGATTCGAAGATTACACACACAGGTTCAATTATTACTACCAGAAAAAAGAAGAAAGTTTTAAGTTAAAAATTTTGACTTTTATATAAATAAAATTAAGAACTTTTCGATTAAATGTTACAGAATAAGTTTACGATATAAACCATTACGCGATAAACAATCTAATATTAATATGATCAGATCACATAGTCTAATTAAATCTCCACTTCTGTAGATATACGATTAAACTTAATAAAATGAAGGAAGGAGAGATCTTCATAATGAAGAAAGTATATTGAAAATCCTATTTGTCTTTAATGCTAAACTGATAGTTAAATGAACTGTTTAACTGTTCTAGTCCGTCACGAATCTCCGATTATTCAGGCAGATGGTAATGTTTAAACAAAGTTTGTAATTGGTCGAGATAAAGTATAATAAAATTAGATGTTTTACGTATAAAAATAAATTGATAAGAGAGAAATAAAAATATTTTGAATTTAATTAAACGAGTAAATATTGTAATCATATTTTAAACAGAGTACTGTACTGTACCTAAAATATTAATTTAACTACACCCTCCTGTTGAATCGTACTGGGTAGCGCATCATCTGGTTAACTCCAGAGTCGAGTAAATCAATAAAATGTATAAATCAAAGGAATAATTACCGTTTTTTCGAAATAAATGATGCATTTTTAAATCGGTTAAAAAATATATAAAAAATATATTTAATTAATTGTAACTGTCTTAACAAAGAATCGATACTTATTATAATAAAATTAACTGCTATGATATCCGTTGATATGATAAATGAACTAAAATTATCATGTCTCTCATTAACTAGTTATGAACGAATTTACGCTGTAATATTTTCTTTGGTATTTTTATTTTGTGTTTAAACATGTTTAATGCGTTGGTCGATACACTGCAGGCGTTTCATTTGTGATTTACTCGTACTTTGGTTATAGCGTTGAACATGCAAATGATATTTATTATTACGATATGCTTTATAAATGATAAAAGAGTTAGTTCAAAGTTAAGAAGGGGGACAAAAATAAATTATTATATTTCGACGTACAGATTAACGCGAGTCTCTCGCTTAAATAATTACTTTTAAAATCGATTTAATATGCAATTAATATTTTTAAATAATTTTCGAACATATTTTAACATAAAATAACTTATTTATTTCTTTAATAATTTCTCTGTAGAGCCGCCACACTTTGAATATTAATTATGATTATTTATAATTTAAATTATTTAGTTTTAATGCGAAGTTTTAATTGAATTTTAACTATTAAATAAAATATTCAAACAGAAAATTTAGAACTAATCTATATTTAGTCATAAAAATTTCCATTTCTCTATTTAATGAAAAGATTTTGAAACCTTTTTAACATATTTGAAATAATCAATTTTTATAAACTTATTTAATGATTAAATATACTTAATTACTATGTAAATAAATTTAAGAAAAATAATAAAAATAATTTTAAGTTTATAAAACGTTAATTTAAATTGGTTAAATTTATTTGATCTTTTAAAATATTTTAAACACATATACCTGTATTGTTCAATAATAAACTAATTTATAAATATCTAAGCCATGTTTCAGTTTAAGAATTTCTAGCAAGTGTGAATCTGTCATACTCGTGATTCTAGATATTGCAAAATATTCTTTTTCACATCTATTCTGTCATATTTCCTCCCTTAATAGAAAAGTATATATGATGTCCTTGTATCTATCATTTTCATTTTTGGTATTTTCAAAACAGCTTCCGTCGGTATTTCTCAGCTATTTTTACCCCATTTTTGTTCACTTTTCTCCTTTTGATTATAATTATTCTGACAAGTAACAAGTTTTATTGGATAATATTTCTTATAGAAATCTTTATTCTTATGAATAAGACATGACCTTCGGCTTTTTATATTCTCATTTATTTTTCTTTTCTTTATTTATTACTTTCGAATAAAAATGAATAATTTGAGCAGTTTTTAAACCTCAAAATATTCATTTTTATTCTAACATTGTTAAAATGCCATATATCCATACATTTTATAGCCAAAAAGTGAGCTATATTAATTAAATTATTTAGTAAAAAAATAAGGATGTTTTTAACTTAATTAAATAACGATTTTTAAAGTAGAAATTTAATTTAATATCGGAAAGTATTATTAAAAACAAATAAATTTAATTTTAAACTATAATTCGACTTTTATATAGTTAGTAAATTTCTGTTATAAAGACCATCGTAAACAATTGAAGTCCCGATTTTCAATATTAATTGATCCCAGAATTTTAATTGAAGTATAGGAAAAAAATTTATAATTTTAGCAATTTTAATTAAAATTTTATCGTAATTAGTTAATGTTATTAAAAGTAAATTAAAATTGTAATGAATGTAAAAAAAACTTTACAATTTTAATTAAAATAATAATAGATAAATATCATATCTGATTTGAGTAAAACAAAATTAACTTATTGACATGCATATGTAAAAAACGTAATTTTTAGCCAATACTATGGATAAATATGAATAATCCTTTTATTATTTATTTATTTATTTTAAATAAAGAATTTTCTTTAACTCTTCTAGAAGTATAATAATTTTCACCTATCCGATCACTCAACAATTTTAAAATGTTCAATTCATTACAGAATTAAACAAAGATAAATTTCTTCATTTTCTTAAGATAGACTCATTAATTATGGTAAAATTTAAAACTTCAACTACACGATCTAAAAGAAGAAAATTACGAAAATTTCTTTTTCTATGTAATAAAAAGTTTATTCTGAAAACAATTTAGACTTGGCTGGAAGTTTTTTGAACTACAAATTTTTTAATCTAGGTTTTACAAATTTTTCATTTTCATATAATATATATATAAACCTGAAAATCTAGTTCAAAAGTATTTAAAGTAGGGATTAAATTAAATCCCAGAGTCTTCAGATGGAAAAATTGTTTTATAACTTTTGCTATAAAAAATAATAATAATAATTGTTGCCAATGTTTGCACTGGTTTTAAGAATGATACTAATCTCCATTGTTTACCAGATTATAATTAAATATTTTATTCTATGCAGTTTTATTATTCTTCTTTTATTTTTATTTCGCTGTTCTAACGATTATTCAATACGTTCCGTCAATTTAATGTTTGTTTACTTTTCAACTGACTTTAATACGTTACTACAAGGATTGCAATGCTAAAATCTGTAGAACACTCGAAATTCTTAGTGGTTCATTTACATTTTTACTAATTTTATAGTATGTCTTTTGTATTATAAAAACGCATAAATTAAGTATACTTTCATTATAATTATAATTTTCATCCTGAAAAGCAGTTTAAATATGATCAGAAAGTAACAGTTGAGGCACGTCATCCCAAACTGTGTCTTAACCACACTTTCAATAATCCCAAAACTTGTCTTTTCCATCTTATAAACTTCAGTACCTTCCCAATTATTCGTTGAAATTATAATTCCATTAGCTAATATCTCACATTATCACTATTCTATGTGTTGTTTATAAACCAATGTTAGCATTGTCAATTTTCGTGTGCATTGCCTTGAATTTTTGAATAAAAAGAATGCAATCTATTCTAATTTTAAGGCATATAAAATGTAATTAATTTTTATTTATAGTTGTTAAAAAAAATTAAAGCAGTATATGGAGGTGTACTGTACTTTGACTTATTGATATTTCAGATTAAATATATTGAGCTTTTTATATTCTGTTGAGTTCATTTCTTTCCATACAAACATTATTACCAATATTGGAATCTAATACATTAGCGGCATCTATCGGGAACATTTTTAATTTATGATAGATTCGAGCTCTAGAAAAGCAATTTTATTTTAATAAATTGACAATTATAGTTGATGATAATATAGGAATTCATTATCAATTATAATCAGCATATATTTTATGAAAAATATTACGAAATAAATACTTGTCATAGTAGTAATACTCAGCTATTTGATGAAATATTCGCGTTGAGGAACCTCAAATTTCTCTGTTTTTAACTTCTCTTACGACATCCTTTCAAGAATGTAAGCAATGTATTTTAAATAATATATTATATATTTAAAAATTAGAAAAAAAATTGTCAATAGTAATTTATTTATAAATCATTATATATATAAAACATTAATTTATAAAGTTAATGTGTTAATACATATTNATTATTAACTGAATTCTAATTTTTTTTTTACATTTAAAAAACTTTTGTTCAAATATCTACACTATGAAATTTCATAACAATTTATCAATAGCATCAAACAATCAACTTATTATTTAAACAATATAAACACAACTTAAGAACAGTTGATAATTCAAAAATGAGTCCTTTTTAATCTTAAATGTTTTTATAATTTTATTTCATCTTTAAAAGAAGAAACTGGTATTTGTTGATCAATCTTTTTAATACAATTGAAAAACTATTTTCAAATGTAATATAAACAATTTTTATTTAAAAATGTGATATCTTTATTTCTTTAATTGAAAAATTGAATCTCCAGAATATAATAAGTTCTAAAACTAATTTCAGGTTAAATATTCTTGAACTTATATTGACTTATTTTTAAGTTTAACAATTTTATTGTTTAAACTCTACTTTAAAAAGTAGAAATTAAATAGTAAGATCGTTAATAAAAATCAATGCAAAATATAAAAATGATAGCATTAAAGAATTAATGTTAAGTTGACTTTCTCTTAATAAATACCCTCTAGCCCAATTCTACTCAATTTTATAATATATCAAATATTCAATGTCAAAAATTAAATGCAAAAATTGGTTTACCATAAACAAAAAATGTAAACAATTATAAATTCTAGTAAATTCTTTAATAGCTAACATTTTTACCTCATTCAAAAGGTTTTAGTCAAGCTAGATTACTTTGTATATCAAAGATTCTCACAGAATGTCTATGAATGAAACATAGTATACAAATGTAAAAATACAGAATGTTGTAATGATCTTAGACGTTTATAATCTCACTTAGTGATTAAATTAACTCTACTGTTAAATTAAAAAAGATTTAGGTATACGCATTTGAACGGAGGGAAAAAGATGTTTAAATATAAACATTTTAAAATACAATATGTTTGAAACTTCCTTAACGATAAGGAAATACTTTAACGTGTTTATTTCTGTACATGAATTATTCATGAGCGATCGTAGAGAAAAGAAAATGAGAGTGCTGAAAAGATGTCTGTTGCAAATCTCTTTTTATGACATAGAAACCTAAATTTAATCATATAGCCAAGATAATAAAAGCTCTAAGATACAGTATGGAGTATTAACTCAATTTGGATATTTTATGGGATAAGCATGTTTCAAGAATTATCTAATTTGAGAAGTAACCCATAATTTATTTGTAATATTTTACCTATATTTTATGAAATGTAATAACAAACGTGTCTACGTTTTTATTTATCTAAAATTTATAAAGTTAAATATTGTCTTTTTATTTCAGATAAAATATCGATTTATTTATTTATTATGTAATTGATAGTCTAACTTATATTTTATTTTTCCATAGGAAACATATTATGGGTGAATGTACTGCAGCATCGAATCTTCATATCAATAAAACATTTAATTCTTCTCTTGATTCGACAGATGTTAAATTACACCAACTTAAAGTAATTGGCTATGCAATTATTGGTTCGGTGATTATAGCTTTAGGAATACTTGGTAATGTTATTAATTTAATTGTGCTAACACGACCCAATTTAAAAGGGGTAACGTTTGTTTATCTTACATGGTTAGCCACTTCCGATCTTATATCTCTGTTAGTGGGAATTCCTTCTTTGCTAAGACTTCATGGCATTCAACCGAGGAGTTACGCAGCAGCCATTTATTACGCTCATCTCGATATAGCCATTGTTAACGGTTTCATGGCAACCAGTGTCTTCCTTGTAGTCGCCCTCACAGTCGATAGATATTTTTCTGTATGTCTTCCAACACGTTTTAAAGAGATACATACGACCAAAAACGCTAAACATTGCATTCTCGCTGCTTATGCCGTACCTTTCTTCTTATATTTACCTATCTGCTTTCAGAAAGAAACTGTAATTGCTGAAAAAAATTCGAATTATACCGAATACATTGCTTGTGAACATCACACGGTTACTAATCATCCGGCTTTTAAAGTATATCTTTATGTGAAAGAAATCATTGTTAGATTAGGACCTGTAGTCATTCTTGCTCTCCTTAATACCGCAATCATCATTACTTTCCGCAAGACTGTTAAAAAGAAGAAGATCCTTTTAAGGTCGTCGCTCATTGGAACTAATCAAGTGAGAGAAGGTAATAAGAAATTCCGTGAAGAAAAACGTCTAGTAGCTTTGTTAGGTGGTGTCAGTATTCTTTTCTTCATTTGCATGACACCGGCAGCTGTTTTGACACTATTGAATAGTGACGAGAAAGAGAGAAATTTTGCTTTTCAGACTTTTCGCGCTGTGGCTAACGTTTTGGAACTGGCTAATTACGCCATGAATTTTTATGTTTATTGTCTCTGCAGTTCCGAAATAAGAAGAACATTCCTCAGGCTCTTTATATATAGAAAAGTACCGAAAAATACACACAATTTTAGTAACAAACTCTCATTTGAAAGCAGCACTAAAGTATAATATATTTAATGGTACAATCAATAATAAATATTAAAATATTATTATTTTATTAATAATAATCAAATGAAACATTTTTATTAAAAATAATATTTTTAAAAAGATTTTAAATTTAATAAAATAATTATCAGATATATGATAAGATGAAATAGAAAATTAAATATTAATTTAATCGAACAACTAAATACTCTGATTAATGGAACCAATATTTGTTATTTTCTAGACAATAGGTATGTTCGAAAAATAGAAAATTTTACATTCTACTAAATAGAATACGTATAGTACATCAAATAAGTAGTATACAGTATTATCAATATATTAGATCTAGTCTTTCGTATATCGACTTTAAATTAATGTTAAAAATTTGCTCAATAATGCCAGAGAAATATATTTATTGTACTGTACATTATTAAATATGAATTTAATAAAGTTAAATCATTTGTGTAATTAATAAAGAGATTTAATGCTTTTAAAAATCAACAACAATATAACAATAAACATTTTAGAATTAGAAGAAGGAATATTTCTAAATAAAAATACAGTAATAAAAAATTATTTATTTAACTAAAAAGTTTTGAATTATTCAATGTGAATTTTATACTAAAATGCATACGAATAAAATCTAATTATTATATATATATTTCTGAGATTTCGCGGTGTTGCACTTACCAGAGCCGTAGCTACGGTTATGGCTCTCAGCTGACTAAGCTGAAGTGGTTAAACTCCCACAGTTTAATAGGCAGTACCTACATGCAGTACACAAAATATATGCTTTCGCTTGCACTACGTAAACTTAAGCTATTGTTAGGTTTTTTTACACTTGAACAGTAGCTAACCGGCTTAGTGCTTGCCGGAAAAAAGAAAAATACCAGTCAAAATTTTTTCCAGTTTGCTTCTGTAGCCCCTCCAATGATTTATTCCTAGCTACGTCCGAATAATTGACCTGTACAAACCTCAATGCCATAGTTCCCTTGTTGAAAAGTTAGAATCGCATAGGTTTCGGTGGAGTGACGATGCTCAATTATAATGAAAAACATACTTATTTAGCCATCTATTTTAAGAAGTCGACAACGATTTTTCTCTATAACAATCTTCCATACGAAAGAGTTTTGCGTTTGATCTCATCTGGATTTCAGAAGAGAACAAATATTCCAACACCGATAAAATCCTATGAAGAATTTTCTGTTGGTCAATAAAAGGGAAATTTTGGGATTGAAAAGTGTAAGGACACAGAGTCTTAGCTAACGTTGAGCGAAGGTTCCTTCCGTTTGCCCGGTACTCGACCTTAGTTTGCTTCGACCGAGTGACCCTTTTTTCGAATTTTAAAGTTCTTGACCTTCTTCGGAGCAATCCAGATACTAGTTTGCAGGTACTGTATCATGTTACCGGTTTAAAAAAAACGATGATGTTGCTATATGGCATAGAATCATCGAGATAACGTCGAAAGGGTTTC
The DNA here is from genome assembly GCF_000671375.1 of Centruroides sculpturatus. NCBI lineage: Eukaryota > Metazoa > Arthropoda > Arachnida > Scorpiones > Buthidae > Centruroides > Centruroides sculpturatus. The sequence continues at coordinate 96,372 of NW_019386074.1, forward strand.
CACCAAAACGTTGAAAAGTTCTTGACGTTTACTAATTTATATAAAAATTATATTTAGTATTGCGTTTAACATCCTCAAATATTTTAAGTTAGTTCTTTGTTTTATGACTTACTTGTTTTCTTACTTGATGGCGAAGATAAACAGCTCTTAATTACTTCATTTAATACTGTATGAATAGAAAATTAATACCAATCATAAAAGCCAGTGTTGTTAAAATAAATCATATTTTAAACAGCGGTTGTAAACTAGAAAATTTGTTTTGTAAATATACATACATATACAGTAATTCTATAAACTCATGTTTATATATGTTACAGTCAAAACCCGTTTTTAGTTAGAACGCGTTTTAACTAGTTGAAACTAGTTTATACTGAATGTCTTTGTTAATACCTGTTTCGTCTAGTTGAAACTAGTTTATACTGAATGTCTTTGTTAAAACCCGTTTTGTCTAGTTAAAACTAGTTTTAACTCAAATTCATTTTTGACTAGCAGTAAATTCTAGTTTTAACTAGACAAAACCGATTTTGTCTAGTTAATTTACTGCTGTATATGTTTTGCTTTAGATAAAACTAGTTTTAACTTTTAACATTAGTTAAAACTAATTTTAGCTACATAAATATGTTTGGGGGAAATAAAGTTATGTATAGTGATTCGGCGGAAGATGCCTAACATTTTGCTTATGAA
>NW_019386074.1:97289-105867 GCF_000671375.1 Centruroides sculpturatus
TAGTAAAACTAGAATTTACTGCTAGTCAAAAATGAATTTGAGTTAAAACTAGTTTTAACTAGACAAAACGGGTTTTAACAAAGACATTCAGTATAAACTAGTTTCAACTAGTTAAAACGCGTTCTAACTAAAAACGGGTTTTGACTGTAACATATACATATAAAACATATATATATATAACGAAATGTATAATTATTATCGTTGTATAATCATACATTTTACAATACTCATATGAAAAACAAAGTATTATTATTAACCAACTTGTTCTCGAATTCTCGGTTCTAGTTAGTTAATTACTATTCTGTAGAAAGCAAATTGGCAGCACTGTGTTACCTTATTTTTTCAATGAAATGTATTAGTTGCCTGTTTTAGATAAATCGGCAATTAATTTGATTATAGAAAGTTTTCGATTCTTAAACCTTTTTGATTCTGCCCCAATTAAATTCTACAATGAATGGATTAAAACTTATATATTAGAAGTAAAATTAAACGATAATTAATTTTTACAATATACTTTTCGTATATTATTGCTTGTATTGAATTGTAGTGTTAGCATTTCAGTTTTATATGAGTTTTTATAACAGTCTCTGTTATATCAGTAAAAAGTTCATAGTTACAGTTTAAAATATAATTTTAATCATTAAAAAATTTTGTATTTGGAATAAAATTCTCTCAGATCTCAGGAGTGTAGAGAAAATATTTTGAAATCTGTTTAACAAGACACTATTAACATTGTTGGTAGTTACAAAGATTGAAATTAACGATTACTAAGATTATTAAAAATTCCTCGGAGTCATATCGCAGAATAACTACTGTTTCACTCTGTCATCGGAAATTCTAATTGAATTATAGTAGTACAGAGATCACTGATACTATAATTCAATTAGAATTTCCGACGGCAGAGTGAAACAGTAGTTCTTGGTACTCGAATTAGCTTATTTGCTCATAAGGATCTCAGCCGAGAATTGTCCGAATACCTAGCACAAGTTCTCGTCGACCGCGGGGAATTTTTGGAATTGAATAGTTCTAAATTCTTGCATTCGAACATCATCTTTTCCTGATATCGCGAAGAAAAATAAAATGATAATTGTTCCATTTTGAATATAACTAAGAAATTTGCAATTTTTTAAAATGTCACTGTTTTAAAAACTGAACATTTACAATCTTATTTGCTCAATTTATCAAGCTATATCATGCAGCAATATATAAGCCTATATATTTGTTCATGATATAAGCTGGGGTGTTATATATGTTTCATTCAAATTAAGCTCTTGGATTTACATTAAAGAAGGGTATATGGCCCGAAATGTACATATTAGTTTAATAAAATCTCAGTAAGCTTTCCAATTGAAAACTGGTGTGATAAGTCCTTAAAATTTATAGTAAATTACATATAGCTGCTTAAAAGATTAAACTCTTGGAGTTTGAAATGATAAGATGAAATAGAAAATTAAATATTAATTTAATCGAACAACTAAATACTCTGATTAATGGAACCAATATTTGTTATTTTCTAGACAATAGGTATGTTCGAAAAATAGAAAATTTTACATTCTACTAAATAGAATACGTATAGTACATCAAANAAACTGGTGTGATAAGTCCTTAAAATTTATAGTAAATTACATATAGCTGCTTAAAAGATTAAACTCTTGGAGTTTGAAATGCATATTAACGTAAATTGATCTCTTTTCTGACCGAATCTTTAAAACTTCACCAGCAAATTGGATATTATCCAAGAGCACATATTATGAGAATGGCTTGTTGATTCTTTTTGTTTCGTGCCAGCATTACTTGGATATTGATATATTCTCTCGTAAGTAGTGATATCCTATTTATGCCATATAAATATTTCTCGATCACTGACGTAATTGAATAAGGATAGCGTTTATATTATCATGATTAGTAGCAATTTCGTGAAAGATATAAGTCGTGTGAACATTACGGACGAAGAAAACTTGATCATAGTTGTTCATCTGATTTAATAAGCTGAAAGAGTTGCTTGTTTAGAGAGGACGCACTTATGTGACGCGACAGCGAAAAGCAGTGTCGCAAACGAATCTTTGCTGCCCTGGCAGCACGACCACACAAGTGACAATCAGATAAGGTTTCAACGAATGAGTATAATATTCAAAATGGCAAATGATGCCAACATTGCCGTTACGAATTTCGTTTTGTGCGGCTCGCTTTATTAAGCTAGAAGACGTCGTCGAAAATAATTTTACCAAAGATTTTCGATTAGAAATATTTTCTTAGATCCAGAAAGAATTGGTGTGCAAAATTCCTCGATTAAGATCTTTCGATAAAAATTACTATTTTGAGTAAGATTCGTTTGTTTTGTCTTTTGAATTAAACACAAATTCTACACAAATAATCATATATAATTAAATTTATTTTTCTCTCCTCTTTTTATTATAATGCCAGTTATCACAGTTAACCTCGTGGAACTTTCCGGCATTAAAACAAATAATTCGGTGTTCTCACGAACTATTATTGGCTAATAAAAATGGGTCTTGGCGGCAGCCGCTTCAGAAGATAGAATTCAGACAATTTTTGCGGCACGAGAAAAGCGACACAAAATCGACTTCTGCGACAAAAATTGACATCATTTTGCTGTTTTTCGCTGTCGCGCCGCATGTGTGCCTCACCTTACGGAATAATTCTTATGAAAATAAAATTTTCATTGAGATAATCCGAACCAAAAATCTAAATTATAAGTGAAAGGCTACCATCGAAAAAATGTACCTTTCAATAATAATATTTTGCTCGCAATATAGAATTCGGCATATTTAAATGCAATTTGACAGCGTTTCTATATTTATTTAATGGCATAACGTTCAGATGACATCAAATTGATGTAATTAACACTAAGAACTAAAAAAAATGCCTGAAGATTAAATATGACGTACGTGAAGCCAATCTATATTGATCGTTCCAATCTCTAATCTATGTCAAATATAATCCAGATAAATAAGCCAATTAATTTTTTTAATTAATTAAATAATTATCTATCTGCTAAAAATTTACCTTTTTCAAAATGTGAACGGTAAAATATCTTTGTTGAACTGTAAAAAGAGTTGTAACGAGAAAAAATTAAATACAATTTGAAACATTTAGTTTAAATTTATGAAACTACCTAACAAACCTGGCTGTGTTGAAAACATTTAGTAGCCGCCATTTGTTTCAAATACCCAAATGAAAGTATAAAATATACCAAAAAGTTTGAATTCAGGAATAGAATGTCTGGTAGATTTCGGATATAATGGATATTAATGTCCATTTTCAGAAACTCTTAGGCCTACCACTGAAATCCTATATTTCAAATACAAGACATAAAATATTACTACAGTAGAACCTCGAAAACTCGACCTAATGTGGACCGAAGGGTGGCCGAGTTTGTGAAAATGCCGAGTTATCGGGAATGGGGTTAAAAAAATAAGTACGAGTATTTCCTCAGAAAATACTGTACTGTACTTGTACAGTATTTACTTGTACAGAATATAACAGAGAATAAACTGCCCAAATACCCTTAAACAAAGGAAAAGTACGTCCTTTATGAAGGCATAGAGCCACTACATGAAAATGAAAATTAATGAATACACTGTGTACAGTAATTTACCTGATAAGACAGACCTCAGAAAAATACTTTATGAGAGCTTTTATACTTTTATAAAGCTGTCTATAATGAAAATTAATTAACTAAGAATTTTTTCGCCCTGCCAAGGTGTGGACCAGTTATCCGGAGTGCTAAGTTATCGAGGGACGAGTTTTCGAGGTTCTACTGTAATATTATTAAAGACTGAACTATGCTTTTTTCAATTATAAAGGCAGACGGTATATTCTTATTCATAACGTATAAAATACAGAAGAAACTATGGAAAAGTCGGAAGCAAAGACGTTTCAGTTTCTTCTGTATTTTATACTTTGTAAATATGCTTTTTTTTAACCCTGTAGGTACTGAGAGTTTTTTCAGGTACATAGTGGATTTGGCCAAACCCACACTATGGGACCAGACCCACGATGGACCCAAACATGTGTTCACCAATAGTACATTTCTATTGTTGAAATATATGAAATAGAAATGTCTATTTTCATCTTGACATCAGAGTATCTTAAGACTCGATGTCATCGATAAACCTAGCCATAGCATTTTGATTTGCACATCAACACAAAATACTGAAAATACATCTAAACTTGTGTATTAAATATATACATTAATATAGGCCTAACGCTCGATTATTTGCATATTTAGATACTTTTTAAATTTTATTGCATAAGTTTAAAATTGAACTTAATTTAATTTCTGACAAATGCTTATACAATATTTTCTAAATTTTATAAAATAGTTTTATACAAATACATTTTGTGCGGCATATTGAATTTAATAAAAGTTTTTGTACTTTTAAATTTTCATAAATTAAATTTCGATGTAGATCGTTAATAAAAATAAAATAAAAATTAACAATTTTATTTAAATGAATTTCAATTATTTAATATCTCAGAAAATAGGGGAAAAAAGAAATAAAAGAATACAAAAAAATTGTAAATACAAAGAAAGTTGCTGTAATGGATGTATGATGGAAAAAGAATCTTGTATTAATAATTGTCTTCAAACATAAAAGAAAAAGATAATTATTCTAAATGGATATTGTGTCCTATTGTTCTTCACTTCTTTTGTTGATTGTAAGATCCATTATATCCATTTACTCGTATGAAATCAATAAGAATAATATAGAATAAAGAAATTTTAATTATTACCTTTTAAGTACTTTATAAGAATAAACACGCACAGTTTAGTTAATACTATAAATTTATAAATTATTCATAAAATAACAGACCTCGAAAAGATGATCGTAAATTTGGAAAATATCCAACATCCCTGCGTGGAATACAAATTTTATTTTTTTTAAAAAAATATAACAAAAAATTTTATTGCTTATGATATATTGTGCATCACGTTTTAATTTTAGAAAATGTATCTTTACCAGAGAAAGCTGTTGTTACTTTAATTGTTTCTCACTTTATTAATTTTTTAATTTATTTTTCTTATATGAAATTCTCATTTCATCTTTATCTAAATCGACTTAATAAACATAATGTAACTATTTTATTCTGTTAGGAATAATTTAATTCAATTAAGAATGTTGCTATTTAAGTTTAATTATATTAATAATTAAGCATGATTAGAAGAAAATTATTAATTATAACTTTTATTTGAAAGGAATAAATCTAAATTTGCTCTAAACTTATGTAACGTTAAAATATCCTAAATTATAAATATCAACATATCAATAACTTTACCGAAACAAATCTATTGTTTAATCTTATTTAAACGCAAAAGTACAGTACATATGTTAATCGAAATACGAATTACAATTGATGTAAATACAATTGAGTAGCATTAATTAATGTTTTAAAAGAATAAATGTATCGGTTTATATTAAATTAAATACAGGATGATCTTTAGGAGACGGATTTGTATGCAAAGGTATATTCCAGCATTTTGTATGCAACTATGAACATTACACGCTGCTGATTCATCGTAAGAAGTGTGAGATTAACCGATTAGAGTGAGGAGTTTTCCGACAGCCGAGCGGTCATTACCGTCATGAGGGCGCAGAATGACCCGTTTAATAAACATAGAAGTCCTCACAGAAGTTCCAACTATCTTACTATAAAATGGCTGTAATTGCGTATTTCTAGTGTTTTAGTATATTTTTAAAGCATTGCATGTTTTTACACATTTGTTCAGTTTAGTGATTTTTTATGTCAAAGAAATAAGACGCTTTTTTTCTTTCGTACATAAAAATTATATATAAACAATTTTCTTTGAATATTTACATATCTAAATGTAGGACGGAAGCTTCTGACGTATGGCATAACATTATATATAGTCGTAAATTTTATATAAAATTCACAGTAATACATGATAAAATATATAAACTTTTTATAAATTTAAAAGAAATAATACTAAATAATTTTGTTAAATAGCCAAAATCAATCTGTTTTCAAACACACCACTGGTGTTAGAGAATATACTATATGTACAGTACAGTACTGTATATATTTGTGACTGTGTTACCAACGATTTCCAAATGGACGACTGCAGAAAAATAACAGGATTTAACGACTCGTTCATAAATATGGAGGAAGAAGAAAGACATGATTTTCACAAAATTAAGATATGCTTTTTTAGTATTAAAAATTAAAACTAAATTTTAATTTTAAAGTTTGAATTTATTCAATTGTGTTTAAACTTAACAAATTTCTTTCCAATTCTAATTAAAAATTTTCTTATGCTAAGCTTTTAAAATGTTTTACTGAAATAAATGAACTAGTTTTATTTGTTTATTTACTTATTTAGTGGTTATTTTCAAGTCTTAATCTCGAGCCTGTGATTATTACAGGAGTTCGGGATATCGTTTATGTATTTATGGTCAGTCCTGCGCAGCTCTGTGGCAAATAACAGAATTCCACAAGTGTTGCTAATATATGGCAATGACTTTAACAACTTTCAGACTTTTTCCTCTAATAGTGAAAATACAAAACGTTTTAAAACGTTAGGTGGGCCTTATTTGGCAAATGTACTGTACCTTGACGTATCTGGACGTGTATGCTGCCGTCGCCAATCTTCAAAATCTTCACGCCAGATGAATATACGGCATTACGAGTAGAATATACAGTAACTCTACTCCGCATAATTCAAACAAATATATTTGAAAAATTGGATAGTTACTGTATATTCTACTTGTAGTGCCATATATTCACCTGGCGTGAAGATTTTGAAGATTGGCGACGACAGCGTACACGTCCAGTCAAGCACAGATAAGAAGTTCACTACCAGGGCTATTTCGTACACTCTTGGTGGTGAAATAATACAAATTCACATAAATATACAATGCAAATATTAATACTTAGATCGTTGCAACTAGCAAATTCATTTTTTAAAATATTTTATTCCATTTTTTGTTATTTCATAATTAAAATCGGAATCTTAATTAGAAATGTATTTTGAGCCTCCTCGACATTGGTGCACGCACTGCATACCCGCTTATGACGGCCCTGATCGAAGTTTCAAAGAAAAGTGTTTTGTCCAGAAAGGCAAGAGAATTTAGTATAGTTCGTTTCCAAAATCTTAGTGGAGCGATGCGCGGTATTAGAAAGAGGCTCTACAAGTTTTAAAAAAATTTACTCCGATGACGTCTTACAACAAATTCAAATTTTAAAATAAGATTAAAGAAATTTTAATTGAAACCGTTATATAACTTTGATTTTGCAACATCATTCTTGAAATTTGCCGATCATTTTGTACCAAACATTTCCTGTTATACGAGTTAATAAATTAACTATGTGAGATATCATTGGTTGGTAAAAATTTAAATATACTCAATTTGAAGCTCGTGGTAAAATCAATTTTATAACTTACCTTAATCATTGAAATAAAGATATGTTCTAATAGTTAAAGTCTCTTCTTCGTGATTTTCAAGTAGCAATAAAGTTTATGCATAATAAAAAATACGAGAAATAATTATGTTTAAGCAGTCATTACAAAAAAATACGTTCGCCTCCATCACAGGAGTAGTATTTAGAAATATTCTAGGTTAACATTTAGAATCAGAAAATTGCAATTTATTTACAGAAGTGATTTTCAAAAAATATTTTTGTAAAGAAATATTACTATCACCGAGGAAAACATACTATAAGAGTTAATGTAATTATAATTAATGTGATTAAATGAAAGATTATAGATAAAAATATAGGTTTTATTTTGTAAGTTTCATTTGTACAATATATTATATTATTAAAATATTAATATATAACATAATATTATGTTATATGTTAACTAAAGTAAACAGAAAATAGGTAATCTCCTTTAAGAATCGTCTACAAATTAAAATACAACGCACGTTCAATAGAATACCGGAAAAGTGCCATTAAAATTTGGGAGGATGAGCAACAGCGTATTAATTTTGGTACACAAAACATCCAATTCAGAGCAAAATGTTTCACACAAACATCAGTTTTATCATCTACCATATATCATACATGGCATTTATGACTGCTTTTCGAATTTCATTAAGTGAGTCAATTTGAATCTAACATAAAACAGTCAAAATGATGAAGTATCGATACAGAAATTGTGATTAACAAATAAATTAATACGATGAAATATGAAAAGTTAAGATTAAGATGAATATTTTACAGATACATTCGATTAAAGTCGAGTATCATCGGTTTCGTATTTAATGTAAAGATAAGCTCAGACTATTGCTAACTGATTTTCAAACATGCTTGAACTTGTCACAGCATTTAAAATCGTTCCAGGCTTATATTAATTTTGATAATTTTTCACGGAATACTTATTCACTTACCGCGGAAACCATAGTTTAGGAAACAATGCTCTACATCAAGGGTGTCCAACCTTTTTGTTTCTCTGGGCAACATTGTAAGAAGTCATGGAGTTGTATTATATTGTGACCCAATCCTTAAACATTCAAGTATATTTAAGGATTTACATGTCTAGATTATAGGAATAAGTATTAAGACTTTATCACAAAAACGGATATTTTAAAAAATT
>NW_019386075.1:0-7810 GCF_000671375.1 Centruroides sculpturatus
CTCCACCAGTAAATGTCTTAGTTTCTCCTACATTTTCCAAATTCTGGTAGACGGTTACACTATTAATAATAAATATTGTTAGGTATATTAAACCAAAAACAAAAAAGGGAACCGGTGTATTGACAGGTTATTGGTTTTGTATTTGTTACGTTGTTACCATGTGTTTGTAAGCTGACGAGGGGTCCTTGTACCCTAAATGCATACTTACCTAAATTTGATATGTAATTATTAAAGACCACCCCCTTTTTTTTTTTATAAAAGTTCTGGTCCTTCTTTCAGTCGGCCTTGGTGTGATAAGCCCTGCAAGAAATGTTATACCCTATTTGTTGGGTTATCTAATTCTGTCTAATTTACAGTCGCGGGCAAAAAGCGTTGTTTATTATTAGGTCAAAGGAAATTGAAACGGTGACAAGTTTGAATGAAAGAGAAATCGAAATTTCAAAAATAATCTTGTCACTAAAATATAACAATTTCGTTTCCTTCACTGTTATCAATTACAACATTCCTGAATTAAAAAGAAACATATCGCATGATTGCTGCAGAATAAACCAATCCCTAAAAGCCTCTTCTAGAGAATTTTTTTTTTTTTTTTCTAGATCAAAGAAGATAATGGCTCCTGTAACTGACAGAGTGTCCATTTTGAATCAAAGATAATGCTACTATTAATGTAGTAAGTGTTTTTAAGTAGTTATTATCGAGAGAAATATGACAAGTTAATTTTCTTTAATAATGTTAAACGTCAAAATATTGAAATTAAATTCAAAAATGACATTTTCTTACAACGCTGCTTACGATCTTGTATTAAATTAATGGAAAATTTATATTCTTAATATAGAAATTTAAGCTAAATAATTGGAAATTTTTATAAAATAACAAAACCTGATAAGATATAAGACTACTTTATAACTAGATTATATCTATTGATACCATTCTAGAGAGTGCCATATTTAATTTAGATTATATATTTTATTGGATAGACCTACCGTTATTCGGTTTGTTTCTATCGTAATCGTGTTAAAGATTCGAAATTAGAGGACATTTCTTTAAAATCTACCGGTAAATAGTGTCTAGACAACCGTCCTCGAATTAAAGTTTCGATGCTATTAGTGTCTGTAATAGAACCGTATATTAAAAGCCACGAGCACGTCTTAAATGCCACGGCCAGTGCTACGTTTTATGTAACAACTTAATGAGAAAATGATCACACAATTTAACGTGAATCATATGTATTTATTTAAGTCGATACCCTCCTTAGTATTGGTATCTTTTTTTGCCTATTGTCTCTTCTTCTTCATTGTTACCGTACATTCTATTGTAACAAAGAGATTAAAAAATACGATAAAAAGTGAAAAAAAAGAAAGATACGATCACATAATGATTTGACTTTCTCTCGTATCTCATTCGGAATCTATTTTGAAACTCCTGTCGAAAAAAACTTTAAAAATTTCTCCATTCTTAATCTTTTACGTAAGTTACGTGCATGGATCTATATATTCTTTTCTATTGAAATCGATGTAAAAAACGTGTTATTCAATAATAGTTTCTTGCAAAAATATTTAGCATACAAAGCAGTTTTCATTTATCTACACGTAATGGTCAATTGTGACGAAATGCGCTCCCATACTTTCTTGTAAACATTACAAACAAAATTCGGCATTTCGATTCGTAGAAAAAATTCTTTCCGAGAAATTTTTAAGCTTACAAAATTATGTGTAATTTCTTAATAATTTATTGTATGAGAATTTTTTTATCTTCGGCATATTTAATTAAAGAATTTCATTTTATATTGTAGGCAGGANGCTGCCAAAACACAAAGGATAGAACAAGAGGAGATGACCCTGCAAGCTCCGGTAGCCTCTCCAGAATCTGACTCCGATTAAAAAACAATAAAAAGAGACCTGCTGCAATGTGTAAAAAGTCTGTATCTGTATGAATGTGTAAAGAAAGTGTTCCTCCACCTCCTCCTCACAACATCTCACTACCCGGTATAATTGGTGACTGCTCCATTTTCATTTTTTTATGGTACAGTACGGTTATTTTATGCTGAGAAACGAATTATATGTTTTAACACGTATTTATAAGTTATAGGCCTACTTGTAATTACAACAGTATCGATAGTTATTAAGCTGTACAACTTAAAAAAAAATAGCTTATATATAGTGAAGATCTTATTGTCGTTCCTTCCCAACTCCGTCTTGCTGGGTCGTTTTCTTGTGTTTCACGACTCGATGTAATGAATCAGGTTCGTTGGAAAGCACACCTCCACACTCAAATTGAATATATGTACAGTTTATTTACAGTTGTAGAGAGTACAAGTTGGAAAGCATAGTGTATGTACAGGATAACCATGCGTAGTGAATTTACGTGCCAGATTGGCGTCTGAGAACTAATAACCTTTGGAGAGACCTCAGTCAGATTGTGGAGTGGGCTCAACTGCACGGTCAGTTCGGTCTCAGCACTAACCCGTCTCTGAGAAGATCAACAGAGGAGAACACTCTCTCTTTACGCTGAGCGTAAAGAGAGAGTGTTCTCCTCTGTTGATCTCCTCTGTTGATCTTCTCTGTTCTCCTTTACGCTCAGCGGGCTTCCCAAGTGCCTGAGACAACCGTGTATCAGTCTCTTGCCCTTCTCTCCTTGACTCTCGTTCGCCCCGCAATTTAAGGGATTTTGGAACGGAAACTTCCGACCAATCACAACCCTTTTTTATGCCCGAACAGCTTACACTCAGGTCCCGCTGTGAAGCTTACACAAACGTCCGCCACTTGTTTACGTTCGTTTGTTTACAATATGGTAAATGTACTACCGTCTGACTGCAGGTGGGTCCAATTAACAAAAACGGCGTTTCCTTTATTTACCCTTGTTTACAAGTCAATACCTTACAAGTGGTATTACCTGACCGCACGTGGGTCCAATTGACAAGGTCGCGCCTCTTTTGTTCCCACTCTGTTAAAAGGTCACTACTTTACATATATATTAAAATCCATTTAAAAAATGGAAAATTAATTAACTTACCTTTCTTACTAATTAAACTTTTTCTTTTTAAAGATAGAAGATTTTAACAAAAGAAACAACGGGTAAGCGATGTACTCCCTAATAAGTTTCGCAATATCTAATCTTCCATTGACTGGCCCGGATAAAAAAAACACGTAAACGCACAGAATTTTGCAATAGTCGATGAATATAGGTTACACTTAATAGGAATAAATGGCTTGAAATTGAACGACTAATTAAGTTTTTATTAATACACTTATCTTAACGCCTACACGCTGATATTGCATTCTATAGCCGCATTGCATAACATTCGTATTGACTATTATTCTTCATAAAACATCAAATCTTAACTATCTGTTTATAAATTTAACTAATGAAAATATTTACCTTTAACTCAGCGCTGTCCAACTTATCATAGCCCGCGGGCCATATTTTCTTCACCAAACATTTCGGGGGGCCAAGAAGGTTGCTGCAGTATTCAACCAGGTTAAGTGAAGTTACGCAAACTAAATAGTACCTACTTTAAATTCAAATTAAATTTAAATTTTCACATAGTAAAATAATTTTAATATTAATAATAATAATTTAGTGACATAAATTTATTCATTGTAAAATGTACTCGCGGGCCGTATGCGACCCGCGGGCCGCCAGTTGGACAGCCCTGCATTAACTGATGGGGATGTACTGGTTAATTTACGTATACACTTCTTAACAAAATTATCAGAGAAATATTCGAATTTGTTATCGTTTATTAGTTCGATAATAGAACGATTGTAAACGTTTCAGAACATTGATCAAATTAAAAACAGTTTGTTTGATTCTTATCAATTCTCATAATTCTCAGTAGTAGGTGTTAAATAACAAATTACCACGGTTGTTGAAATATTGAATGTAAATAGGGTTTGCTTGTCAAATTTGAAGTCGCAAGTATCAGCTAGTATTCTATAAGACAAGAAAAAAATCAGGTGTTAAGATATATATTTTTAATTATTATTATTTTTTATACATATAAAATACAGTACACATTTTTAATAGAAGATACGATATTGATTATTATAAAAATACAACATTTTACTATAGTTTCTTAGAAAATATTTATTTATTATAATTAATACAATGACATTTTATAAAATTTTTATCACAGAATGGTATTGTTATTTTGTTACTTACTATAAAAAATTTACAATAATATTTGTTATTATGTGGTAATTTGAATGATGCTGCTTTATTCCCTACCTGTTTTAAACAATGATATGTTTTAATCCAAACACCACGTATAAGTACGTTTTAGAATTTTTTTTCTCTTGTATAATAATAAATATCCATAATGAAAGGATGAAGACGATGACTTCACAGTCTTTTCGTAATATGCAACTCGAATCCCTGTTTCACATTTACTTATACATGTTTATCATCCTTGGCTAGAATGAATTCTATCGAGTTAGAGATTGTTATGGAAACTATATTATTGTTTATCCAATCGAACAGCATCTATTTTGCATTTTCACTACTCCTAGTTAATGAGGTAGTCATATGCCAGGGTCTAAAGCGAAAATTAGCATCCATATGGTCAGGTCTTTTCCGAATTATAACTAAACTGAGACCCTTCAGATTTATAATAGAAATTATCCAAATTAAAAAGTAACTCTATTTTTTACTCTAATCGTTTAACAAACGAATAAGTTATTAAATGTTTGTATTAAAGTATATAAAAAACGTTTCGATTTATTTATTTTCGATAAAAATTTTATTTTTAATATTTATACTTTAATTAATTAAACATCGAATTGGATCTATAATTATGAAAATTATATTATATTGTTATTCTGTAAAATGTAAACAAACTTCTTATAAAAAATATATTTTATTTACGATTTCTCGAAATACGTTTAAATAATTCGAAGTATTCGCGATAGATGGCAGGTCATTATTCTTACACTTTGGATATGTTCCTAAAGTCGAACGAGTTAAACGCGTTAGTAACGGATCGGTCGAAAAGTCTAACAAAATAAGAATAACGATGATGTCATTCTCGTTTAACTCGTTCGAATTTACGAACGTACCCACAGAGTACCTGGATTATCAGTGTAGCGACACAGGAGTCATCGTCCTCATGTTCTGTGGACTGTCATCACGTAGCCTATGGGTTTACATTAAGAAATGACGATTACTTCAGTTTAATAAAGCATTTTATTTTTTTTTTGTATTCAACAATATGACGGATGGACGAATCTCACGGGTTCGATAAGTTTTAAATCTCTAGCATTAGTATTTTACTAATGCTAGAGATTTAAAACTATAAATAAAAAATTAATTTTCTTCACTTATTAGAAAAACTTGTAGATCGAAATTCCAAACCTTATTGTAAATCAAACGTAAGAAATCAGTCAGTAATTAATGAAATAGATATTTGGCTTGTCAAAACTACTACCGTATTTGCTAACTCGATAGGATTTAATTAATGTTGGAATGTACAACGTAGATAAACCTGGGTGTTGGCCTGTTTTAACTCTTCTCCTCTCTCCCGGTATAGCTTTAGAGGGTTTTCATTATTAATATTCTTTTTGTATTTTTATTTAACGTCTCGTCTTTATACTGTAAAAACTATTTATTATTTTCTTTAAATAAAATAAAGTTCCAGCAGTTTATTCTTACACTGGCCAGAGTAAAGATGTGTCTTTTATGTGTTATTTTGTTATTTCACTACGTAAAACTTTTAACACTGAGGCTTATATTATATTAAAGTAGTTAAATATAATAATTAACCAAATAAAAAGTATCATATTTGTCATATTTATCTATATTGCATTATTGTATGATAAATAGAATTTTTTACAAGTTTAAAGTTTTTCATATATGCATAATAATTATATAATTTCATAGTAATAAAACGTATCAAGATCGTTTATACAATACATTTGCCCGTTAACATAAACATGTTTAACGGGCCGCGTGTTGCTCATCCCTGTTGTAAATGGAAGTGTTTCTTTGAAACCTTTAATTGCTAAAACAAATTTCTTATCCGAATAAATAGTAATGAAATGTCTCTTACCCAGGAGGATGGAGATAAAAAACATCTTCAAATCGCTTTCCAAATCGCACTCTTTCTATTAACAATAGCAAAACTACGCAACAACGACAACTTGAATTGTTCAATTCGTTTCTTACGCGTTAAACCAAAAAAAAAGAGAGAATTTAATGAACAACTTGTCATTTGATCGAAAAAAGCACAATGTTTAGTGGATCGACTTAATTCAAATTAAAAATTACCGGTGATTTTTCTGGTTATCGGTAGTACAACAGTCAGGAATTTTGTAACACGTTTTTGGTATGATTGAATGAGCTAAGTACGAGATACAAGTGTGATCTGCAGAAAAGAATGTCTAAATGACAATGCTTTATGGAAAACTAATATTTATTTAGGCGTTAGACAAGAAAAGTAGACCCAAAAAATTCTACTTTTGCAATTGTGTCGGTGTGGCTCAAACCGGCAACTCACTATCACGTTTTACAATGGCAAATTAACTCACAAAGTACTGTAGATATCTTGATAAAAAGTGAAATAGTTTTACCAGAAGAAATTTACAATTTAATAAAGGACGTGGTAATTTGAATGATGTTGCTTTATTCCCTACCTGTTTTAAACAATGATATGTTTTAATCCAAACACCACGTATAAGTACGTTTTAGAATTTTTTTTCTCTTGTATAATAATAAATATCCATAATGAAAGGATGAAGACGATGACTTCACAGTCTTTTCGTAATATGCAACTCGAATCCTTGTTTCACATTTACTTATACATGTTTATCATCCTTGGCTAGAATGAATTCTATCGAGTTAGAGATTGTTATGGAAACTATATTATTGTTTATCCAATCGAACAGCATCTATTTTGCATTTTCACTACTCCTAGTTAATGAGGTAGTCATATGCCAGGGTCTAAAGCGAAAATTAGCATCCATATGGTCAGGTCTTTTCCGAATTATAACTAAACTGAGACCCTTCAGATTTATAATAGAAATTATCCAAATTAAAAAGTAACTCTATTTTTTACTCTAATCGTTTAACAAACGAATAAGTTATTAAATGTTTGTATTAAAGTATATAAAAAACGTTTCGATTTATTTATTTTCGATAAAAATTTTATTTTTATAAAATTTGTCCCAATCCTTAAAATTCAGCTATTGGCTATTTTATGATAGCTAACAATAAAAATAGTTTTTTTTTAGTCAAACGTGATAGCAGATTGCTCCAGCAAAATTTTACATGTTGCTGGTCAAGTTGAGCAACTCGTTACTGGTGTTTATTAAATTTGTCTGGAAGAAAACCTTGGAAATCCTTTCATTTAGAATTCATTTAAAAAAACTAAGATAATGTTATCATAATTAATTGTTAACCAAAAATAGATTAATCTTCTTTGCTTTAGCAAAGTAAATTCACAACACGGTTTCATCAGAATCAAAAGATTAATCTTCTATTATCAGTACTTTGCTATTTATCATGTTTGAGATTTGGCATGTCTTTCGAAGATTGGCATGACAGTACCGAATCAGACCAAGCCAATGGAGCGATTTTACAAAATTGCACTTTCTACTTATAAAATAGACAATTTACTATAAATAACAGGCAATTTTTTCTTGTTTTTACTACAGTGGTACCTCAGGATACGAAATTAATCCGTTCCGAAACTGAGATCGTATCATGAAAATGTCGTAAGGTGGATCATCTTTTCCCATACGATTATATGTAAAACCAAATAATTCGTTCCAACGCGAAAAACATACTCAAATTAAAGCCAAGTAATACATTAAAAAAA
>NW_019386075.1:9714-14057 GCF_000671375.1 Centruroides sculpturatus
CAGAAGGAAAGGGCCTTTTATAAATCGACTAGTCTAAATCTTTTTCTGTTATTTTAAAAAAAGACATATTGAATATTATAATTGACATATTGAACATATTGAAACGAAGTTGGGTTTAAAATTTTAGTAAATTTCGTCATATTAACGACCTAATCCGTGATATAAAAGAGGCCCGATTACTCGTTTAAACAACAGTAAATTGAAAAGCCCTAAATTATCTTCTTAACACCAGGCCCCAAACTGTGCCTTATAAAGCCCTCTATTGCAATACAGCAATACAGGAAAACACATTTAATCTAATTAGGTCAAATTATATATTGCAGGTGAAAGTTTTTCTTTAATGCCTTTAATTGCTAAAACCAATTTCTTATCCGAATAAATAGTAATGAAATGTCTCTTACCCAGGAGGATGGAGATAAAAAACATCTTCAAATCGCTTTCCAAATCGCACTCTTTCTATTAACAATAGCAAAACTACGCAACAACGACAACTTGAATTGTTCAATTCGTTTCTTACGCGTTAAACAAAAAAAAAGAGAGAATTTAATGAACAACTTGTCATTTGATCGAAAAAAGCACAATGTTTAGTGGATCGACTTAATTCAAATTAAAAATTACCGGTGATTTTTCTGGTTATCGGTAGTACAACAGTCAGGAATTTTGTAACACGTTTTTGGTATGATTGAATGAGCTAAGTACGAGATACAAGTGTGATCTGCAGAAAAGAATGTCTAAATGACAATGCTTTATGGAAAACTAATATTTATTTAGGCGTTAGACAAGAAAAGTAGACCCAAAAAATTCTACTTTTGCAATTGTGTCGGTGTGGCTCAAACCGGCAACTCACTATCACGTTTTACAATGGCAAATTAACTCACAAAGTACTGTAGATATCTTGATAAAAAGTGAAATAGTTTTACCAGAAGAAATTTACAATTTAATAAAGGACAGATACACACTTCATAATTGAAGAAATCATAAAGATTTGAATCATAAATTATTTTACAATTCTACCGAAAACTCTTGAAAAAGTTTAATTATTAATAATAAAATAAAGGATTGTAAATACTATACATTTATTTTATTTATTGAAACATTTAAAACATTAGAGATAACTTCTAATATCACAAGATAACATTATTTCACTACATCAAGTGTAAACTTTTACATGAAATATTCGGCATTTTTTATAATAAAACTTGAATAATTTCTCATTAATATTGATAAAAAATTTTTAGGAAACAAAGTAAATCTGCATGCACATAAGTTAGGAGAATAGAGCCGGTCTGGTACAAAAGAAAAGTCTGATACTCTGTGGATCTCAGATCGAATCAGTAGAAATGAAAACTCCATGAATTTGTCGTAGGATGATCTCTCCAATACTTCCTTCATTATGGATATGGATGCCAAACTGTGAGCCTGGCCGAACTTCACAACTTTCTTGCTACAAGTTTTAAAAATTCAGTTGACCTCATAGAGCCGCAGGTGCCTCTATGAGGTCATAAATATACGCTTTTTGTTAAATTGCAAGTTTTTATATAGGTAAGTCATCTCTCCGTAAGCGTGGCAGTTAAAGTGTGGTGAAACGTATTGAAAAATATAGGGATTTCCAGCAATTAAGTGCCTTTTAAGTGGTGGAAAAAAACTATTGTAGTGTGGGACAAGTTGTTAAAGTCTAGGGCATGTTTCATTTGTAACGAGACGTTTGGATACATCTGACTGAAGAATTGGGCGGGTGCAGTGTATTCGTTGGAAGGAATGTGTGTTTTTGTGAGAAGTTACAGCTGTGCTGGAAACATCAATACACAGTGTCTTCAATTTCAAATTTAACATTTTTTCAATTATTTAGTGTAAATACAGTACCAATCATGTAATGGAGACAGGTTGTAACATCTGCCTGCAAAACTTCAAGTTTACAAAAGTATTGAAGCCGACGTTTTCATCGCGAAAACGTGAACGTCAAACGTTCAGCGCCGGCATCCTGTAAGTCTAGATGTTTGACAATGGCGTTTGGAACGTCGAGCATGATTCTGCTGACGTTCCAACGTCGCGTCGGCCGAATCGTCGGTCACAACCTCGCAATGTATTATGAGATTGTGCAGAAAAGAATAGATTTCTAGACATCACAAAAAGTGTACAAACTCTTTAGTAACAAAGATTATACAAATACTAATATGAATGTTTTTACGGTAAAGAAATTTAAGAACGTGTTAAAAAGTACCGTACATTCAGTCCCGCTCTCTCCCGTACTTATTATAGTTATTACTTGTATAAAAAACATTTACGATTCCAGGTCTTTTCAATAAAAATTTCGGCTAGGAAACAAAAGAACGATAAGGTATATCCCGTGGAAAGCAAAGCAAATGCACCGAACAGATCTTCTACAGATAAAGATTTGGGATCATTAAGCGGTGTTGGTTTCCGTTCGAAAAAGGATGTTCCAGTCATTTTATTAATGATTCCAGTTTCAAGTAATCTTCTCATTCTGAAAATGAATCAATTATATTATTAGATCAAATTTAGGCTATATCTTCAAGATACTTTAAAAGCTAACTTACAAATTGTCGATTTTACTTTTATACGGAAATCCTTTTCTCATGATAAATGCCAAGTTTCGTGTGAACAGAACATCGTCAGAAACTAAATATTGGTCGTCTGAATCCATAATTAGTGATTTTTCTATTCCTGGTGACGAAACAATTGCGAGTTGTGACGTTTCACCGTACATCTTAATAAACTTCTTTGCAAGTTTGGAACGGTTTATGTACAATTCCATGTTTTTAGAACTTCCGGTTTTAATAAATTTATCTTTGAGGTCAGTTATATCTTC
The DNA here is from genome assembly GCF_000671375.1 of Centruroides sculpturatus. NCBI lineage: Eukaryota > Metazoa > Arthropoda > Arachnida > Scorpiones > Buthidae > Centruroides > Centruroides sculpturatus. The sequence continues at coordinate 12,545 of NW_019386075.1, forward strand.
TTTTCTAAACTGTTTTAACAAAAACTTTCGACTCGAATAGAAGTGCTTTGCCAAGGTATTTATATATCCAATTTTTGATTTCTGTAAAGAATTTTATTCTTATTCAAGTTATAGAAAAATTTTTACGAACTAAAAAATCATTAATAATCTATTAATTTATTGTGGGATTAATGTCAAAGTTTATAAAAAAGGAAAGTGCAGTATAATGTTATTTATGAATTGTTACGTGTATAAGCAGTCCTGAAGAAAATATGCTAAAATGAATTTGCTGTATTTTTTTCTATTCTAAGCGAAATCACTTTTGCTTCCTTGATCGCAGAAAGCGGCAACACAATAGAATGAAGCGATGCCACACGTGGCAATAGTTCCAACCTTGTCCCATAACATTTCCATGTTCGATTAATCGATCTGGATGAAATTTGAAACAGTTTGTGTGTATGATTAGTGTTATGCATGTCATAACATGTCACAAATTTTTCATTCTTGCGAGTAGCATTCTGTCCCCTAAATTTACAAGAGGAGAAAATGGTGATGCCAAGATAACGAACAATCTAAGTTTTCTCATATGTTTAATAGCTGTTTTCAGACTTCACCGTCCCTTATTTGATCGTTTAAGGTTTTATTTAAAATTATCAAATACTCATAAAATAACATTTCATTTATTAAATTATGCCGTATTATTAGTCAATCAGTTATTACGTGGCATGACAAGATGTGGCGTGATTGTAAAGTAAATATAAAATTACCTTAAATGGTATTATAGTACAAACGTATTGTAAACTGAAGAAAAATATTTAAAATCTCATAAAAATATGGTAAAACATTTTGAAAAGTAAAGCTCTGCTTAAAAAAGAGAATTTAAGGAAACTTAAGAAACTTGTGGCATAAGAACACTACAATTAGTATTGCCCGTAAAACTCAACGTGTTAATAAAGTGCACATTACACAAAACCATAACTACAGGAAGTTTTGGATAAAGCAATCTTATAACAATAATAAATCACAAAAACAGTCATCGTCACAGAAATACTCATCAAGCTTTACTTTGTGCTTTAAATGTGTAACTCTCTTGCCTAAAATTCTAATAATTCGGCAAAATATTAGAGCATATTTGAACAGTATCAGTGAATAAATTTTATTTTTATACAACAATTTTTAAAAGTATCCTTTATTTAGATGTTTTTAACGAGGTTTATTTTTAAGCTGGTTTTAAAGGTTTTAGGAATAAACATCTATATCTATATCTATGTATCTATATATATATAAATGGACGTGTGTGTCCCTATATTTCACTTTTTCGCCAAAACTACACATCGCACGTGAATGGTGTTTGTATGTGGTGGTAGCCCCAAGTCTCCATTCGTGCACTATGGTGGTTGCGTCTCGATAGCTATAAGGGTGCGGGAGATATGGGTTTGAAAGTAGTTGAAAGTGGAAAATTTTCTATTTCGATTTAAAAAATTTTCGAATTCGAATTGGTTCGATTATAGAACGATTGTAAACGTTCCAGAAA
>NW_019386075.1:14323-52946 GCF_000671375.1 Centruroides sculpturatus
GATTAAGGCTTACTGTGAAAAACTTGGCTTCTATTATACTATTTTAGATGCGGGTTTTTGCGCTTTTGATTGCGTTTTAATAGGGTACGTCAACACAATGTACACTAAGAAAAAATTTTTCGAAAAATTTTCCCCCACGGGAGAAGTGTTATACATTTATAATAGATACATTTTGAGCCACAACAAGGCGTGGCGGGGTCTGCTAGTATACAATATAGTTGCAAAGCTGTAGTATAGTTGCAGATAGCCTTTTTGTAATACTGCTCAAAACTAGTGTTTTGAATAAGTACTATTGTCGTTTCGATGAATACAAATTTTTTTTTTGTACAAATTTTCTAGAAAACAGATTTAGTTTTTTCATCTTCTTCTCTGATTTACCACTTCTAGTGTTCCCATAAGAATGATTTCGTGTTTTTATATGTTGAAACTTCTAACCGATAATGTCGACTTACCGATTCGGGTCGTAATCTAAAGCAATTTTGTACTTACATTCAGGATTTCTATTTCATCCTCTTGAAGATTCGAGAAGCAGGAATACTCTCTTCTTTCAAGAGCAGATGCAAGTTGTTCGAATGTCCTTGGTATGGGTTTGTTTTCCCGCACGGCCAGCGACGATTCTAGCACGTTGCCATATCCCCATAACAGAACACTAATCGATAGCAACCACAATCCGAAAGTTAATCTGGACGTGAATCGATTTATGGCATGTACGTTGACTCCTAAAACAATGGAAGTAATATGTATATACTGGGAACCACCCCGTTGTTTCGTATTTGAACAAAATTTAAAACTAGCAAAAATTTGTAAAAGGATAACAAAATTTCAATCTTTTCGTTTAAAGAGTATCGTCCGTTTTTAAGAAAAAGTGCAATTTTCATATGAAAAACATATTACTACGAATGTATATGCAGCACGATTTTTTCCACTCTCATTGAAGCTTAATAACTCCTGTGCTTTCTGTTGAAAATTACTAAAAATTTTCGGAAAGGAGATAATAAGAGTCGTGTGTATCTCTAGTACGTTCAAATATAATGCCAACTTTATCAGCATTTACAATTTTGTTTTTATAACATTTGTCCCAATCCTTAAAATTCAGCTATTGGCTATTTTATGATAGCTAACAATAAAAATAGTTTTTTTTTAGTCAAACGTGATAGCAGATTGCTCCAGCAAAATTTTACATGTTGCTGGTCAAGTTGAGCAACTCGTTACTGGTGTTTATTAAATTTGTCTGGAAGAAAACCTTGGAAATCCTTTCATTTAGAATTCATTTAAAAAAACTAAGATAATGTTATCATAATTAATTGTTAACCAAAAATAGATTAATCTTCTTTGCTTTAGCAAAGTAAATTCACAACACGGTTTCATCAGAATCAAAAGATTAATCTTCTATTATCAGTACTTTGCTATTTATCATGTTTGAGATTTGGCATGTCTTTCGAAGATTGGCATGACAGTACCGAATCAGACCAAGCCAATGGAGCGATTTTACAAAATTGCACTTTCTACTTATAAAATAGACAATTTACTATAAATAACAGGCAATTTTTTCTTGTTTTTACTACAGTGGTACCTCAGGATACGAAATTAATCCGTTCCGAAACTGAGATCGTATCATGAAAATGTCGTAAGGTGGATCATCTTTTCCCATACGATTATATGTAAAACCAAATAATTCGTTCCAACGCGAAAAACATACTCAAATTAAAGCCAAGTAATACATTAAAAAAAATAACTGTAGTAAGAAAAACAAATGAAAAATGCGAACTAATGTAACGTCGTATGGTGAGTTTTTGTTCGTATCGTGGAGCAAAAATATGTTCGAATTTCATGTCGTATCCTGAAAATTTCGTATGCTGGGGCGTTCGTAACCTGAGGTACCACTGTATTTATCAATGTTTGCTCATTCGTCAGAACATGAGGTAGAACTGGTAATTAGGCACTACTAATAAAAACGTCATTTATGCCATGTAATTTAACATAATTCTCATAAACTCTGTCGACTTACCTTGGTTACACAAAGTGACGATGAGAGACCAGTATAAATTGCCTATAGGCAAAGGTTTGTCGTCTTCGTCTTTAATGACGCAACGAAGATATAATCCAAGCAAAACAATACAACCCAATAGAGCCAGCCACACCTGTGTGATAAATTTTTGTAAAAGAAAACTGTTATATCATCAACAAACTTTGTAATGATTAAAAGTTGTAATTTTATAATTAACGAATGCAAATTATGATGAAAAACTGCGAACTCACCTCTAAAGAAAGAACATTTACAATTGTTTGCCAGTTGACTTCCTGTTTTTTTACTTTTATTATAAAAACTAATGGCATTATTATATGAGGTACGGCATAATCCACATGGTAAAAATGTTCGTACTGAATTTCGAATGGAGATGTCGAAATATCTGCATCCTGTAAAAAATAGAAAATATGGTTCATACATATAATTGATGGAATAGATCGACGTATTACGTATTACGCAAAGTCACGCAGTATCCTTGCACTTGGCAAAGAGAAAAAAACGATCCGTAGCCTTTTATTGCTTACGTGGTGTTAGTGAGACGTCACGGGACTTCGTTTCCAAAGTCGATATTTTGTGAATTTTTTAAAAAATTTGCAGAAATCAATATGTTTCCAACTCTTTGGATCACAGAGAACACGATAAACAATAAAGTTCCATTACATTGGCAGAAAATAATAGAAGGAGTTGTTCTTACCCTGGCCATGAATGATGATGCCATCGTTTGAAATTAAACACAAACCAGATTTTAAAAAGTTTATTTGAAATAATTTATCGCTAGATAAAATTTAATATGTGTATTTTTTTTCGTTTTTGGGTCGAATTAAATGAAAATAAATACAAAAAAACCGCATTTATAAACTCATAAGCATCACATATTGTTATAAATTAGACAAAATGCACAAATTGAATTTGTAATCGGAGGTTTTGATTCAATTTCTTAATTTGAGTTTAGTAATGTAGCTTCTGCGAGTGCCCTTCTCAGCAGCAGTGTTTTTTGAGAAAAAGCGTGCAACGAAAGAATACAATTGTCTGGCATAGAAAGACCATTCATACATTTGCTCGGCTTTGAATAGTTTTTTTTTTCTTCCGTTTTGTTCGTTTTTGGTGGTAATTTTCCGTTAGACGCATGCAATGCAAGTTTTTCCTATTTTGCTGCTTAAATGCCTCATGGCACTATCACTTTCATCCCACTGTATCATAAGAACAAAGCCACGAACTCTCACTTTTTATTACACTTGTGGATTATTCATAAAAATTAATGGAAAATAACAAAGGCCAACGAAAATTATTGATTGTATTTGTTCGAAACAATTATATTCACAGTTGATCATATTTTATAGAAAATACTTAAAACATATTAACGAGATGTTTCTTTAAAATTGTATGAACGAAGAGTGAAGTAAGAAAATTGAAATTAAATAATAAATACCTGATTTTTTAACTGAAAGAGTTCAATATCCCGTAGATTTGTACGAAATTTGCTTGGGATTTTCGAAGATAATTTTCCATATACACAACTGAAAATAAATAATTATTTTTAATATTAAAGTAGTATAGAGAGTGGAGCATTGCATTAACCATTGAATTAACTTTAATACACTGTGGCAAAATGTAAGGTGGTTTTCAAATTGTAAAAGAGAAATTTAAACATTATAAGAGAAATCTTTACTGACAATTAACTCAACAACGATTACTTTACAGTCTTTAAGTAATTACTCCAAATATCAATCACATCTTGTCACCTTTGCTGCAAATATACGGATAGCATAAAAAGGGACATTTCTTTGCAGAAAGTCTCAAGCGTTGGTTAATGTCATTGAACTGTATTTTTACAATCATGTTCTGAGCGGTGTGAATTCGACGGTAGTCGGTTGCTGCCAACTCTGGGCTGTAAGGTATGTGAGGCAGAACCTTTTGTCACAGACTGATCAACTCGTCTAAAGTCATCTTTAATGTTAGTGCTGATATCGAACTTTGTCAATTTATCCAGTTCTCAACTTCAACACTCAACTTATGCTAATTCTTGGTAATCAACCGTGGTTATCGTCCACTACTTGCACGAGAACGCCACTAATAGTGGAATTTCTGACTGGATGGTGTTCATATTGAAACGAAAATTCTTCACCGTTGTAATTTTTGAATTAACTGTAGTAGATTGTCTATCGACTGCTCTTTTGCTGAATGCCTTGCAGATGATGTCGTAAGCCTTTGATCTGTCGTGGCCGCTTTTGAAGTGATAAAGAAAGAAAGCGCAAATACTTCGTAAGTTTTATATTGTCAGTCATTGCCGGTGCATCTATTTTCAATGAAGTAAGTGAGACAATGTATGTTCGATGTGTATTCTACTTACGTATTGGCATAAAACGTTTTAGGATATTTCTATCAGTCATGCCCATAAAAAACAAAATGTCTACATTATCTTTAAAACTTGATAGAAGAAGGTGCTGCAATAAAAATAATGTTTTTTAATACGAGCTAAACGAAGTATAATAACAAGTAAATTTATGGAAAAAAAAGAGTTTCTCGAGACAATTGTGCAATTAAAAAACAGCTCTGTTCTAATTACAGACACCCTACGCTACGCTGTAACAGGTTTCCACAGGAAAATGGAGACCACCGGTTCAGATTCATTAATATCAGTTGACAGCCCCAGCCACTATCCTGTTCTTATCTTGAACAGTAGAAGAGCGACAAATCTGCACACCGGGAAATCCAGGACTTGCAGGTACCGAACAGTGAAATTTTTAGTGACAGATAAAGATACGATTCAAACTGAGAATTATCAAAGAATTCTTTGATTTCTCATAGAGGCATCAGCGTTTTCTAATGTAATTTTAGTCATTTTCTTATCTAATCGCATAAAAATTTGGAAAATAATGCCCGAGGTTATTTTTAAACATGGTGCTTCCATTTTATAGATAAAACATTAGGTATAGATAACTAGTTTTAAAACGAACCCAAATATGATGGTATTGACATATATCCAGAAATGTACTAGTGCGAGACGGGTGGCACAACGAGTTGTCACAAGCTTTTCACACGACACCTAATATTGGGCTAAAGTATGGCATATGTACCTCGGACAAATGCTTAAAGTGTCTTTCACGCGTCTCGAGGAAAGTGGTCACATGCCTCATTATAGAGTGATAGACATTTTCACACGTTTTAGGATATATGTGAACGGCATTGCAGACAGCATTCAATCGTTTCCACATAGTTTGTTGTACATGAAGAATCGCTCAGTGTATAAAATACTTTTCTGGTGACTCGAGATCCACGAAGTGGGTGGGCTACAAACAGGCATTTCGTAAGTGATCTGTGTGCAACAAAAGATGGTTTCAGATATTGAGAAACAAAACCAGATACATAGAACTAACTTAACACCAGTGTATTTCTAGATATATGTTAATAGAACAACCTTTATTCTTTCTCCTGCCAAAAATCCAAAGTCTGCTCCTTTAGTTCCAAACATCCCTGTGTATCATAATCGAAAATTTACTTCTAAATACGTCGATCAAAACAAACCATAAATTTTATAAAAGACAAATTTGAGTTTTCAAAACTACGATATATTGTGACAGAATTTTGTCTGAACACTAAATACTGCTACATAAGTAAACACGTTGCAAAAATAAAGTTATTTGTTTTACGTAACAATTGTCAAACGCACAGGAAGTTATACTTACCTGGCATTTAACGTTCTATAGATCAATGACGAAAATTCCTTATCATTGCCGAAATGTCGTGCTTGGCACGGAAGTTTGAAAATCACAACTAACTGAAAGTAAAAACGATAAACTTATTATTCTCGAAGTACTGTCGTTATACTCGGCAATCGCCGCTATAATTAATAGAAAAATGGAAACTTTCTAAGTAATGATACACCCTAAAAGTATATTGCAGGTATCGATACTTTTAACGAATCGTGGCAAGACTAGGAAAAATAATTCTTAGTGTGTTTATTTTTTTTTGTATTTTCATCGAAATTTAGAAAAAGATAGAAGGGTCAAATTTGAAAATATTTCAATGTTTTCCCACTTTATTTACTGTACGTAACTGGCAGAAAGTTTTTTAAATTTCATTCATTTGCAATGTTTTTTATTGGAATGAGAGCAATTGCTTCAGTTAACTTAAAACGGTACTTACGAGTGATGTTGGAATTCGTATGATATTCGTTTGATTCCTCATGTCTGAAAAATAATTAATGCCATGTATTAAGAACAGAATATTTTATATTAAAATTAAATACTTCCTTTAGGAATTCTAGAAAAAAAATTATAAAATTTATTATAAAATTTGATGCCAATACTAAATAAACTTCACTATAACAATTAGTATAATTTATTCTTGGGATTTGAATCTGAGAAGAGGCTTTAAGTTTAACATAGAAAATATTTAGTATAGAAAAGATTAAGCGAAAATTATGGAAGTATATTTTCACCAGAGAACCTTCTATCTTTGACCATTTCTCTATTGGACTGATATTTCCGATTCTCTGTAATAAAAGAATTTCATATTTATCTGTTGAAATTAAAACATCCAGCAACGAATTGCGTGTTTCTTACATAAATACTTGTGTGGTAAGCGGTACTACACATTAGCACAAACAAAATTGACTGTGGCACCATCATCGTGTGTTTTGAGATTTTCTTAAGAAGTAACTTTTATACTTTAAATTGATATATACACAATTATAATAAGTTAATTTTAATTGATATAAAAAGATAAAAAGCTTACATTTAAGCGTATATTTGGGATTTTCAGAAAAATATAATTATTACTAACTATTAAAATCTTCATTAAGTCTGATCTTTATCGAGTTGCAACACATGTCCTTACACTGTTTCCATCTCTCACAACTTTTAACCTCTATAATTTAACAGCTTTAATGCCTTGTATAAACAACTTATTATGTTAAATTTCGTTTCTTTATTTTTACTAATCATGAAATATTAAACAAAACAGACGCTTAGACACACGAATACATAGCAATAGAACTTTTCACTGTATTTTTTGACATCATTGGGTTCAGGTTGTCTCAAAACATAGAGATTTGCAAACACTCGAAGCATGAAGTTTGACACAATTACAATAGTTTCTCGTGTTATATACGTTAAAGCCAATAAAGTGAGAGTATTTAAGATGTAATATTAACTCTACGAAGTGGTTGAGATAATCTAAATATGATTAAGTGTGATCTTACTCGTGCAGCATTTCGCATTTTTTACACAACAAATGCCGTTGTTATTGTTCAATCGCGTAATTTCGTATAGACCTTAATGGTTGATGTAATTTCTTATTTCGAATACTTCGGTTTAGCACAACACTTGGTGCCATTATAATACACTAATAACAGCAAGTATAGCCCTTTGATAAGAAGAAACGGATCATTTTTTACAATAGATCAGGCCGTCTAAATGCGGGTGAGAGTATTGAGAAGTTGGAACTTTATAAGTACAGTATATCCATTAGTAGAGTCGGAAATTCTATTGTCTACTTTATACATTATTTTAATAAATTACAGGATATAAGTTTCTATACATTAATTTAAGTAATAATTGCTATAGAGAGAGTATATTTCAACGTTTTCTTTCGGGAACGATTTAGTGGACGTCCTAAATTACAAACTATATAGTATAATTTATAAATAAAATCTTTTGTATTAAATATTACCAAACGACAGTTTGTTAAATTTGCAGTACTTACCAGAATTTGCGGTTTCAGAAACCATCACTACGGAGAGAAAGAGGAGTGTAAAAGAGAAAACCATCTCCACGAATATACGGCAATTTGACGTGACACGTAATAAAAACGAAATCGTGACTAATTTAAATTGTCTGTTCTCGTGCCATTAGCAAATAAATGACGTTACGAACACAACTAAAATGTACCCGTCGATTAATTAAAATTATTTTTCAGAATGAAAGATAAGATTACCTGAAATTTATCTATGAGTATCTCACACCAGAAGACCGACAACAAACAAAGAACTTTTAACACTCAGTGAGGATTCAGAAATTAGATGTTCTGGGCCTTTAGAATAGAAAGAAAACGGCGTACAAGATGTAATGACAGGGTCGTTGGATCCCTCCAGAGGCTTTAGGAATTAAATTTATACTGAAAAATAGTTATAAAAGCAAATCTAAAATTACATTTTGTTAATGAATAATTCGAAATCAATCAATTCTTTTATTCATTTATTATCATAATAAAAATTAATGCTCTTTTATGGATTGCTGACGTATATTATACGTATAGTACGGGACTGTAAATTGGTGTAGAAGGAAATTTATGATTATGATATGAGTTTGTTTTAAAAGTTTTCTTGTAGATGTGTCTAGAATATTGTAAAACACTAAATCAGATAAGTATGTAAAAGACACTCAATTTTCAACAGACAAAGCTAAGAAATATTTAACTTTGTTTTTTTCTGGTTGAACTTTTAAAATACTCTTCCACACCAAATCTTAGAAGCGTTGAAGTAGTAATAATACAATAATTAATCTATTAGATCAATACGTTTTTATACTTTCAGTTGACAAATCGTTACTATTAGATTTATTTTCCACAGAGATATTTAATGGATATTTCTAATTATATTGCTAGTTGTTTATTTATAAATACTCCGATACACGACAAATGCATTAAATGTCTCATTCAATAGCTTCTATCACGAATTTGATGAGATAAAAGTAAAGTTGACCATCAAAAACGTTTCGTTTATAAAAGATCTTATAAAATATTAAAATTTCAAATACAACACTGAAAGTTTAAACACTAAGATTTTCTGGACAATCTTATTGATCAAATTATAAATGTTATTGGTCTATTGTTCTCTTATAGTGTTGAGGTACTTTCATCTAAGCAAAAGAGTTAACACACAGATTTTTCATCTCGAATATGAAATACTAACTTAATCCGTAGAGATGAAAATCTCAATATTTCGGCCGGGTCAAAAGTACAGTTACGAACTAAAGGGATTTCCAACTATGCGAGTTCGAATTAATGAAGATTTTCTGTATATATCTGCGGGCGTTTATGTGTTTGGGGTATATTTTATTTAATATCTAAGAATGGTGTAAATATTAAAAAACAAAATTTTGCAGGATAAATTTTATGCATTGAGACTTTAAAATTTTTGTAGTTGATAATCTAGTTGATTGCGAGATAGAAGGGTGATGCATGTATCGTATTTCAAATGGGGTCAAGAGTTAAAAAAATTATACTTGTTATTTGCATTTACAATGTCTTAAAAACTTGTCTTTACCCTCAAAATTAAGCCTTTTGACTTTTTATAATAATTAATACTGTCATAAAATAAAATTGAAGACAAAACTGTTCAAAAAAGGATCACCATTTATTATTTTTTGTGTTTCAAGACTAAAAGGACTTTTTGTAATTTTTCCGGCGACAATTTGCTCCAATTTGAAAAATAGTAGACCTATAGATTCCAGTGGCGTGTCGTCATTACAAGCGGTGGAAGCGCCGCTTCCCTTGTATTTTATAAAAAAATAAATACATATTAATTTTAATTATATGAAAATAATCGCTAAATATTTTATCATAATTGCATTATGTATCTTATTACAAATTTCTATACTACGCCTGAAAAGAAAAGATAAGATCGCTATTGTATATTCGAATATTAGTGGGGGAGTGGAATCTCTGTATTGTCCGATTCCAAAACCCCAGATTTGCGCATGCGCTTTACAGAGCACCAACCTCACCCGGTTTAGCCGGTGGACGCCTACGACCTTGGGTCGATACTACACACATATAACGCTTCCAATGCTATCAAGGACCGGTTCCGGGCTGTTAGCCGCTGCCCACTAGATATTTCGATTACGTGAATAACGAGTAGATTTATAACTTAACCCAACCGATAAGAATTTACTTATGTTTTTACGATAGTTCTGTATAGTTGACGGGAGTTTAAAAAAATCCATTAAAATATTTGATATATTTATTCCGCTTTCCGATTTCATATTACTCACGGATTTCGATGTTAAACCGGTGATATTACGATTTCGTACATCCCATCTTTAAGGGGATGTGGAAAAAAACGTGTACAATTCTTGTATAATAAAAAATTAACCTTTACTTCGACAGCGTCATTTACAACTAAATTTAATAAATGAGAGAGATGCACAACATACAGATAAGGCTCTAGAATTTATTTTCCTCAAATTTATGATTTATATATCCGTTTGTCATAAAAATTTGTCTTTCCACTTTGTTCCCGAGACTACAAATATTCGAGTACAAAGTAACCGGTTTCGACTTATTTCTACTTAAGATGTAGTTAAATAATTAAGCGATTAGGGAATTGGGGACGTAAACGAAACCCTGACGAAAGAGCCGGAATATTACTTAATTTAAACGAAAGCTTAACCGAACCAATCTGTAGCCGAGTACAGTGGAGACTGATTTCTTCGAAATACTGTATTAGATGTAATAAAGACAGAAATTTTTCCAGTTCGACGAGAGTGACGGAAAAGTTGTAAATTTTGGAAATTTCCTTGGACAACACCTAATCCTAAAACGAATTAGTTAGAAAACAAATGACGATTAAGTTTAATATAAATCAAAAAACACAACACCTTAATTTGCTGAGAAAAATTTTAATGTAAAGCAAACGTTTTCAGCCAAATCTGTTGGCCATCATCAGACTAAGAAATTGCTTTACATTAAAATTTTTTCAGCAAATTAAGGTGTTGTGTTTTTTGATTTACATACAAATGCTGAGTGAGTTTACCTCAATTAAGTTTAACATATTTATATTTTTACAGCTAGGGTGAGAAACGTTAAAAATCTACAACAACCCTCGCACGTTCTTTGAGATATACTAATGATGAGACAAAAGAGGTATTTGAATTGACCGGTATCGGCACCCTGGGAATTTGACAGTCCGCGTGTATGCACGCTCCGCAACCGTCTTCGATTCCATCCATTAGCCACTCATAGGGATTTATTTGACTAAGCGCATTGTTTTAAGATTTAAAAAGTAAAGAATATTTTATATTTTTATGTACGTTTCTTTGCAAAGCTATATTTAATTATAATTTTATTTAAAAGTATATTCATATAATTGAAGAATATTTTGTATGTACCGGTACATCCACCACATATTTTATTTCACCGAGTAAGTTTTTATTATTTTATTTTTAATTGTAGCCCTTATATCGTGGCTAGCGATTCGGAATGTAATTGTGATATTAAAAATGCATATAGAGAAGTCTACGGTTTTTACTGGCTTAAAGAATAAACGATACGAATGGACCCTAGACCGTCACTGACGAGCAATTGACTGATTGCCCCTGGATGTCGGCTTCTTACAGAAACACAGCTTCCCTATCATCAAATGTCACGGCATGCCCCTGTTATTTTGTAAGAATGTAAACAAACTTCTTATAAAAAATATATTTTATTTACGATTTCTCGAAATACGTTTAAATAATTCGAAGTATTCGCGATAGATGGCAGGTCGTTATTCTTACACTTTGGATGCGTTCGTAAAGTCGAACGAGTTAAACGCGTTAGTAACCAATCGGTCGAAAAGTCTAACAAAATAAGAATAACGATGACGTCATTCTCGTTTAACTCGTTCGAATTTACGAACGTACCCATAGAGTACCTGGATTATCAGAGAAGCGACACAGGAGTCATCGTCCTCATGTTTTGTCTACTGTCATCACGTGGCCTATGTATGGGTTTACATTAAGAAATGACAATTATTTCAGTTTAATAAAGCATTTTATTTTTTTTTAATTCAAGAATATGACGGATGGATGAATCTCACGGGTTCGATAAGTTTTAAATCTCTAGCATTAATACTTTAAATAAAAAATTATTTTGTTTACTTATTAGAAAAACTTGTAGATCGAAATTCCAAACGTTATTTTAAATCAAACGTAAGAAATCAGTCAGTAATTAATGAAATAGATATTTGGCTTGTCAAAACTACTACCGTATTTGCTAACTCGATAGGATTTAATTAATGGTGGAATGTGTAGCGTAGGCGTGCTTACGCGACACGCAAATGTAAACCTGGGTGTTGGTCCGATTTAACTCTTCTCCTCTCTCCCGGTATAGCTTTAGAGGGTTTTATTATTAATATTCTTTTTGTATTTTAATCGAACGTCCCGGCTTTATACTGTAAAAACTATCTATTTTTTTTTCTTTAAATAAAATAAAGTTCCAGCAGTTTATTCTTACACTGGCCGGAGAAAAGACGTGTCTTTTATGTGTTATTTTGTTATTTCACTACGTAAAAATTTTAACAGCGAGGCTTATATTATAGTAAAGTACTTGAATATAATAATCAACCAAATAAAAATCATCATATTTGTATCTATATTGCATTATTGTATGATAAAAAGCGATTTAATAAAATTTTTTTTACAAGTTTAAATTTTTTTATATATGCATAATCTATATCTATATCTATCTATCTATATATATATATATATATATATGTAAAAATGGGCGTGTGTGTCCCTATATTTCACTTTTTAGCGAAAACTACACATCGCACATGAATGGTGTTTGTATGTGGTAGTAGCTGCAAGTCTCCATTCGTGCACCAGGGGGGATGCGTCTCGATAGCTATAAGGGTGCGGGAGGTATGGGCTTGAAAGTGGTTGAAAGTGTGAGATCCGAAAGGCCCCTGGGTCTAAATTAATATTTTTTTAATAATGTTAAATATTGTCACCAAATATTACTTCATTTTTGGTGAGAAAAATACTGTTTTAACGTGGGAAAAGGCAGATAACGGATGTTACTTCCTTTCACAGAAGAGAACATCCTCTGACTTTCCCTTATCTTCGTTAAAATCCCGCTCAGATGGGAAATGGTTACCCCTCATTCATTCCCCTTTCATTCGTTCTCATGAAAGAGTTACTGGCCGATGATTGGTCGGTATTCCGAAGATATACAGGGAACTTGTCAGAATTCGAGGAGTTCAGCGACAGTTCTGAAAGCGTCCAAACTCCACATACGTTTCCCTTCTGATGACCGACGTCCGTAGACGAGTCACATACAGAATAAGTCTAGAGTCTGCACATAGAAATTATACTTGGATTTTGTGCACATAGTGATCTCCCATACGAAGAAGTAAATGAACTTTATCTCCAAAGTGTACCTTGCATACAGAGAAGAAGACGAACGACAACTGAAACAGGTCGTATGTTTCATAATGATTTTTGTGAGCTCTCTCTCTCGATCGCGAATAGTGTAGAAGATAAGTATAGCTATCTCTCGATTTGTATAGTATTTGTAGTAGTTCTGTCTCTCGTTTATCCACATTCTGTATGAGTTTATATTCTTGTTTTATTAAATTTATTATTTCGTTATTAATCAAAATGTCTCGTACTTGTGTGACCGAATCAGATCGCGTACGCGTGTTTGTCCGCGCATCGATAAATTAACAAACTGGTGTCAGTCCTGACGAGCATCTGAACTTCGCAGTTCGGATGAACTAGCGGTTATCGCTCTCCTATGAAACTTTTTAAGATCAGATCTAGAAATCTGAAACTTTGGGGAACTATTCTCACCCAATAATAGGCCGAGTAAGTGGTACCCTTTTGCTGGTGCCCCCGGCTGATCTCACAAAAGTGGCTTTCTATTTCGAATGTTTTGTTCGAATTTGTTCGAATTAAATTCGAACATGAAATTCGAATATTGGTTCGATTATAAAACGATTGTAAACGTTCCAAAAACGTTGAAAATAGTTCGTTTGACTTGAAGTGAACAGGAGACGTTCAGAAATAGAATCGGGACCAGGTCTCTAATTACTCTGGAAACGGGGAACCTAATTCATGCATTCTGTGAAAACGGGTAAGATTGGCTGTAATGTAATTATCTTAATTTTCACAATCGTTATTTTTTAAAAACCCAGCGAAGCAGGTCCTTGCAGCTAGTCTAATATATAATCGAGAAAGGTTGATGACAATAATAATGATAATAACAATAATCGTAATGTGATGATAATAATAATGACAATAATAATATATAAGCACAGAGCCCAAACGGTTAAGAGTTAAAAGTTGAAATTTGATACACAGGGTACGTCACGAGAACGCACACTAAGAAGGGATTTTTCGAAATTCCCCCCGGGGAGAGAAAGACAGGATTAAGGCTTAACACTTTCATCAACAATGGAAGTTTTAAGTAACAATGGAGTTGTTAAGAGAAAGCGACGAGCAAGACGCAGATGCAATTTTTTTCGTTTTTGCGAAAAATCGAACATATTTTTAGAATCATCTAAAAATTCTCTAATTAGTCCAGAAACAGGGAGACCCAATACTTGCATTCTGTGAAAACGGGTAAGGTTGACTATAACGTAATAATTTTAATCTTCGTTATCGTTTGTTTTGCCCGAGCAACGCCGGGCCCACCTGCTAGTAATTATATAATTTCATAGTAATAAAACGTATCAAGATCGTTTATACAATACATTTGTTACAGGTTTTTGAGGTTTGTTCTATACTTGTTATTAAATAACCAGATATATTATATAATGAATTCATTTCTGCATTGTTTAGAGGCATATTTTCAGCTTTAAAAATTTCTGGTATAACAAATTTATTATATTCTTTTGTGGGTTATTTGATTACAACAAGAAAGATTAGTTTTCCATATAAAGTGCTGTCGGGAGTCATCCTCCGTGGCACATCGCCCGTGTATCGCATTGCTGTATATTATCAAATACAGTTTGGCAGCCCTGTTGTATGACATAAAAATTAGTTACGAAAATATAATAGTAATATCGATTGGTACGATACAGACAAATAATGTTCATACAATATTCTTTGTCTTTTATGCCTATGAGAAACAAAAGTTCGAGAAGAAATATAAAATGCAAGTAATCAAATAAGTTTCAATAAGCGAAATTTGGATTCAGGAAACTGCATTTGGCGATGTTTATTCAATGTGATTAAAAACTATACAGGTATCAGAGATAGGCCTATTAGGAAGCAGGCCCTAACAGGATAATGTATCTTCTTTTCATGACACTATAAATTGTAAAATCTTTTAAATAAATAAGAATTGTTTTATACAAAACTTTTGTGAAGTTTTTATTTATTATGATAAAATTCGAAACGCCTGTACCTTTTAAAATGAAGTTAGCAAAACTAATTAAACTAAAATTGGTACGACTAAGGAAATCAGTTTCCTAAGTTAGTTAGTTACTACACCTACAGCTTAAGTCGTACCTAATATTAAAATTAAACAAAAACAACTGAAGTTTATATTTCTTAAGTAATGTATTTAAATATAGGGGAGNAAATTTAAATGAATGAAAGTATTGTATTCTCAAGTAATAAGCGTTTAATTGATCATATATTTAGAAAATTTCTATAAAAATACATGAAAAAAAAGAGAAGAGTCAGATTTATTATAATAGGTATTGATTATAACAAGTTCAGATCCCATATAAAGCATAGGAAAAGCAAAAGACTATACAGAAGAAAAAGATATTCTGTGATAAGTTTAACAAACAGCAATAACAAGATGCTAAACTAATATTTCAGTTTTTAAGATATGATAGTATAAGTTCGAATGTATAATATAAAATTATTTATTAATTTTAGTGACTTTGTAATTTAGAGTTAGGGAATCTTGTTTACAAGCTTATCATGGGCTAGGTAAAGACCACAATGGTGAGAAACTGGCCCCACGTATCCGAAAGGACCGTTTCCTGAATAATTCTTACGATTTCCTGTTTTAGTGACTTTTTAATTTAAAGTTAGGGAATCTTGTTTACAAGCTTATCATGGGTTAGGTAAAGACCACAATGGTGAGAAACTGGGCCTACGTATCCGAAAGGACCGTTTCCTGAATAATTCTTACGATTTACTGTTTGGATTCGATCCTGCATCAACCAGAGCTGTAGGCTGATGCCTGACGGTTCTCGAGTTTCAGATTTTTCTTTGAGCATTCAGGAGAAAGCACTTTGAATTATTTAAATCTATTTAAGATTCCTGATTCGATGTTTGTCCATTTAATTAATTTGCAGAAAAATTGGTTAGAAATTTCAATTTTATTTCGCATAAAATGCACGAAGTATTTAACATACTTTAAAACGAAGCTTATAATTAATCAATGCTTCCCTCTTGTCACGATATTTTAAATATTTAATTTCTGATAGTTGTATTTAATACGCAAACAATTGTCACTCTGCGAATTAAAGATTTTGTTACCGCTTTTCTCTGTCATGTGATTTTTAATCAGAGTGCACCTAACAGCTGAACCAGCCAGAGTATCAGCCTACTGCTCCGGGGCACCCAGGATCTAGTTCGGACGAGTAATTTCAAAACTATTAGTGGGTGAGCCATTCCAAATATGTCTGGCCCCTTCCGCTATTATGTATTGCGGTGCCAATCGCTAATGGGGACAACTTCATGGGACCTTTCATCCATACCACACGCAATAATTTCTCCGGCCATACCTAAAATAAGGGTATGTCAAAATCAAGATAAACACGGAAAAAACGCACTATTAGTTCTGAAAAGGCGAAAAGATTCAGAATTGAAGGAGAAATCATAGATGAAATCACTCTTCACGTTGAGAGTCACAAAGACTGCAAGGTTTTGCAAGACATCTTCATGTGTTTTTTAACTTAAAGTTAGGATGAAATAGTATGAAATTGATACAATTCTAACCCAGTTTATTGTTTATTTCAGAACTCAAATGTGCGGAAAGTAAAAAAGAAATAGAAATGAATTCACAGATTTTCTCTAACTAGGACAAGTTACAGAAAAAATCAGAAATTTAATTTTTATTTAAAAAATTTATCTTTTACAATCTGAAATAAATGAATTGATTTACTTGAAATTCGACTAATCAATATTTATATTTTGTTTCGTAACAAAGGTTACCAGGAGAAACATGTCTCATCTGAGATTTCTTTTAACTATTTCTTTTAGTTTCTGAATATCAATTTCATAAAATATAAATATTTTTAAAACGATAAATTGATGTAAATATTTCTTACATTGAACAAATACAGTTCACACGCAAAGCCACAGCATCTTTATTTAATTAAATGAAGTGGTGTGTACAGTCCTGATTGGAATTATCACACTTTATACAGTAGTCACAGCTGTCGTTTCTGTTTGTATGCTTTATTGATTCTCGTTAAAATGAACAGAGTAGAATTTCCTCAATCAGGTTGGTTGGTGTAACGACATTCTCCTAGCCTGCTTGCCATCAGCAACTTTTAGAAACGACTCACTTTTTGTGTTTTATGCTTATGAGAAACGAAAATTCGAATAAAAAGATAACATGCAAATAAGATAATAAAGCTATAAACTCAAAAAATGCTGTGACGCAATTTGAGACAACGTTTCTGCCGGCGACACAGTTATACACAAAATTCCATGAATTCGACGATATACGGTAGTATAAATTTTCTGAATTGTAGAAAGCATATTTAAAGAATGCCAGTCGAAGTTTGTAGATAACTGGCATATAATAACTTTGCATCATTAAAACTTTATTTGTATCATTGAAAAACCCGGGATCGAACACTAATTTTCCTGCACTAATCGTTCAGCAGGAGAGTTGCAGAGAAGCCGAACATTGGTAATTTCTGCAAGCAATTATTAATTAATTTTTTTATACTGATCAAATGTTTGAGTTCTATAGTGTTAACATACCTCATTTCTGTTCATTTTTCGAATTGTATAATGAATAAATTTAATTTTATCGGTCGATAGCGTGGCAGCATTACATTCAAGTTCTTAACTACTAAGAGCGAATTCTGTAAATTCTATAATAATGTGAGCCCACGGATTTTAAGGCGCGAACTCGCTTTAAAGACTGTTAAAAATTACTTTTTTCGAATGTTGATTGTCAACATCCTCCCACAGAAAAAACTCTCCTGCATAAAATCCAATCGGATGTCACCATTAGTGGGAAAGTTGACACATAGATGCCAAAGAATGCAAGTCATTGTCAACAAAGGACGATCTCGTGACCCCTTTCTCACCATACTGCTATAAAAGCGACAGCCACTAGAAGCTCGAGGCGATCGACACAGGAAGTTATAGTTGAACTAGTGTTCATTTTGGTCTCCCGTCCCGATCCTGTCCGAGAAGACTATGATAGAAGATATCGAGGACTTTCACTACTTCCATAACCTAAACTGGTCGTCGCATATAGCTTTTTATCATCCACACAGAGGTAATTATGAGCGGCTTGAGAACTCTCTCTCTCAACGGAAATATGCATAGCTGTCATAAAATAGCCCTGTTGTAATTAGGAATTATTGTAACCGCATTTAGCCTATATTACCTATGTATATAAATGCGTTTAGCTTTGTATATCCTCTTGTACTTTAGAGTTAGTTATATTCAATAAACCTTTATTTGTTATGTTAACTGCCATCTGTTTATTCGAGAACCTGAACACTTATCGACTTAACAACACTCCTCACTCGAATTTTTAATTCTAGCCATCCGAAACGACAACGTGAGCGGTCTTGCAGACTGTTGCCGAGCAAGTGGTTCCTAGCCCNATTTATGATAATTACCTTCTAATATTAAAAAATTAAAATCATCAAAAAATTATAACAAAATTAAAATTTTTTGACTAAACTCGACTACAAACATATCTTAGAACTGGATTAAAGTAAAAGTACCCGTTTTTCGACGCTAAATTTTTATTAACTAATTTTTTAAATTGGTGCCTAATTGACCGAGCGCGCGTAATTTAAATTTGACGGAGCACGCGCGTGCCGACGGGCTAGGGACAATCCGTAGAACCCGCGGTTTCTCACAATAGTGTTTGAAAACACTAATTACTTTTTGTTTTAAAATGCATAAATTTACAACAACGTACCTGATAAATGTAATTATAATAAATATAAAACTTACACGATAAAATTAATATAAATCCAGTTTCATCTATATTTAACTTAATGCTTAAAATAAGATGGCGCATTAGTGGAATCTTCAAAAACTACAAAATTGCCGGGCAAAGAAGATATAAAAAAACCAACCGAAACCAAACGTTTCAATAAGCGAAATTTGAATTCAGAAAACCGCATATGGCAATGTTTATTCATTCTGATTAAAAACTATACAGGTATCAGATATAGAACTATTAGGAAGTAGACCCTAACAAAGGGGTGCCAACAGTTTTTGCTCCTGGTCCGAATTAAAAAGAAAACTTTTTCCACGAGCCAAACAAGAGGCTGCCCTAGGAAGGTTTTCAGGTGGTGCGAGATTTTATTGTGGTGTCATTCCGTAGTGACTGAACTGGAGATAGATATTACAGATACATTTTCCACATTATCATGCTTTATCAACACTACGCCAGTGTTTCTCATCCTCTAACGAATCGTCGCCCCTTCGACGTAGTATCGCCCCCTTCACTATATAGCCCAGAAAATTGTTTTTCGCCCCCCAAAATATAAATTTTTGCTAATCGCCCCCTCAACATGGAAAAACGCCCATATGCGGGCGATATCACCCCCGTTGAGAAACACTGCTCTACGCTGTACTTACGAGATTTGTAATGGAGGGTTAACTCCAAACGAACAGTGAGTTGTTGAGTTGTTGACCTTTTCTTTTTTATTTTGTTTTTTAGGCGTCAGAATTTTTCATCGAGCTATTCGGACTTCAGTACGTAATATTGAAAGATTGATCGAGGGCCACATAAATTTATTAGACGGGTCGGATCTGGCTCGCGGGCCGTATGTTGCCCATGCCTGCCCTAACAGAATAATGTATCGTCTTTTCATAAAACTACAATATTGTAAACTTATAACAACGCGATTTTAGAGACTATGTCTCGTGTCTAAGATCGCGTTGCTGTCAATGGCTGGACACTTGGACAATACAGATATCGTGCGTTTCCACACGAATGCACGGCATTATTGTATTTTGTTCTAGGCAATAGAAAGAACAAGGAGATGATTATCATCTAATAAATTTAGTTTATTCTAATACTAAATGAATTGTGTTTGAGGCAAGTACTTAATTATATTTAAGAGGGAGGGGGAAAGAAAGGAAGAACCTCTGAAATGTTATAGATTATACATATGATCAACCAATTAAACGCTTATTACTTGAGAATACTTTTATTCATTTAAAATTATACGTAACGTATTTTCTATAAAAATACATGACAAATAAGAGAAGAGACAGATTTATTATAACAAGTATTGATTATAACAAGTTATGAGCCCATATGAGGCATAGAAAAAACAAAAGACTAAACAGAAGAAAAAGATAATATAATTCTGTGATAAGTTTAACAAACAGCATCTTGTTATATAAAATTATTTATTAACTTTAGTGATTTTTTAATAACTTTTTCAAGCTTAAGAGCGTTAGAGGGTCTTGTTTACAAGCTTATCATGGGTTAGGTAAAGCCCACAATGGTAAGAAACTGGCTCTACGTATCCGAAAGGACCGTCCCCTGAATAATTCTTACCTGTACGGATTCGATCCTGCATCAACCAGAGCTGAAGTCATCAGCCTACCGCTTCTCGAGTTTCAGACATTACTTTGAGCATTCAAGAGAAAACGCATGGAATTATTTAAATCTATTTAATATTTCTGATTCGATGTTTGTCTATTTAATTCATTTGCAGAGAAATCGATTAGAGACTTCAATTTTATTTTGCATAAAATGCACAAAGTATTAAATATGCTTTAAAATGAAGCTTTAAATTAAGCAATACTTTCCTCTTCTCACGATATTTTAAATATTTAATCTCTGATAGTTGTATTTAATACGCAAACAATTGTCACTCTGCGAATTAAAGATTTCGTTACCACTTTTTTGTCAGGTGATTCTTAACCTCTTGATGTCAAATTGATTAAAAATAGCTTCAGATAAAAAAAACTTTATTTAAAAAACTTTATTATTTAAAGAAAACATCTATTTGAAAAAAGTTTTATTTGATTTTTTTCAATTTGCCAAAATTGGTTCCTAAATGGCATTTTCCCTCTAGATAGTCAACTTTACAGGGGCCTGAAAATGGCCTCTTTGCACGAGTCGCTATCGTGCTGGAAAACTGCCATTCGCACGTAAGCTTTAAAAATAATTAAAAAACAAAAACATGACAAAAGATAAAATGAAAATTTATTTATTGACATAAAGACATATTTTAAATGATTACAAGTAATAAGAAAAATGAAAAATAATTATAAAATACAATGTTATACACAGTACATTTACGTTTGATTTTATATGTACTGAATATAGAAAACAATAATAAAATAGATTTATAAAAATTTTAGTATAAAATTTTATTTATTTTATTATAACTAGATACCACACACTGCAGTACACTACAAACAGTTAGTTGTCCTTGAAAACAGTTGTTGGTTGATGTTTGCTGGTAATTTCTAACAATCGGGACATTCCAATTTTCAACGCTAACTCAGCGCTGATCTCAACGTTCATTAAAATTCATTCTTTTTTTCAACGTTGAGTTAACGCTGACTCAACACACTCAGCACTCAACAGATATGTTGACTGCTACTTTCCAATGAATTGTGGGTAATTGGTAAGACATTTGAATGGAATCCATCTTGCTGAGAATGGAATTATGGGAACTAAGCACTTCGTACTCGAGTTGGAACGTCGTTGATGAAGTCAAATTGTTGACTTCAACATTCAACACTCGTGTTGAAAATTGGAATGTCGCGAATGCCTGAGGGGGAGTGAGTTTCTAGACACGTGTATTAGTCACTCCTTAAATACTAAAATATATCACGATATTTTGTATCGTTCTTATATTCGTTTGTTATAGTATTACTTATAATATATGTTAAGCTTGAACTTCACTAACCTAACACCCTGACAAAAGAAGCTTTACAGGAAATACTTCCACAAATAATTAAAGTAATTTATAATACACCATTTTATAAAATATATTTCTACGAAATTTCAATATAAAACTTTATTTTTTTTCTTCCAAAAATCGCAACGGATCACGTGCCGCATTTCAGTGTACAGAGCTAAATGTCTTTAAGAACAGCTGTTGGTAGCCAATAGTATACACCAGTGTTTCTCAACGGGGACGATATCGCCTCCATGTGGGCGTTTTTCCATTTTCAGGGGGCAATTAGCAACAGTTTATATTTTGGGGGCAAAAAACAATTTTCTGGGCGATAAAGTAAAACATTATATTAAGAATAATTAGATATTTTATTCGTTATATCGTACAATAATTAAATAATAGTCACTATTCTATTCGATGCACTACGAATTTGGCGTTAGCCTTGTTCCTCGGCATCGGAATTTTGTAGTGAAGGGGGCGATACTACGTAACGGTTTTATTGAAGGGGGCGATACTACGTCGAAGGGGCGACGATTCGTTAGAATGTGAGAAACACTGGATTACACGGAAAACAGAACAAATATCATTTAAATTTAATACAGACAATTAAAATAGAGAAATCAGTTTTGACGCACAGTTACAGTGTGGCTACACGCCTGTTTTTCTTTTATTAATATTGTTATTATTATTATTAGTCCGTATAGTTTTAGTTTAATTTAAATTCTAGAATATTCCTTCCTTCCGATTTCTTTGTTCCTTTGTCTCGGATTTCTAAGAACTCGCCTCACCCCTAACCCATCAGGGAGTAGCCTTAGAACAAAAGACGAAAACGGGGCTGGAAGAAAGGAAAACAAAGGGTTTTTAAGCATTCTTAGGCCGGACTCCGAGAGCGAGAAACGTGTGGCAGCAGGCTCAGGAACGGAAAGTTTTGGGAGCGCTGCAGAATGAGGCCGTAAGAAGCGGATCGACAGAAGAATCTGGTCAACGATTATAAGATAAACGCCAAAACGGACCCAAATTGTTCTAAAAGGAAGAACAGCCGAGAACGAAGCCGAGACAAGGAACGGTGGAGAACCAACAGGAAAATTGGGTACCCTCTGTCCTTTAATTCTTCTTATTTCCCCTTTCTATCTTTTCTATCTCTTAGTTTAATTTAGTTTTAAGTTAGTTTAAGTTTACGCGCGCAACTAATTTTGTCGGGAGGTAGTTAGCGAGAAAGAAACTACCGGTCTATTGGTACATCTGATCGCTCGGGATTTTGGAAACGTGTGTAGGTAACAGCGGGAATCCGAACTTATTCTGTATATATATTAATGTTAGCGCGAAATTAAACTTGTTTAATTAGTAAAACGTGTCTGTGTTTTCCTGTCCGCGCTGTACATTTTCACAACAGCATGGCCGCATTTGAACATAAGCTAAAGTTTGGGTCTCTCTTTATGGCCTCAGGTTTTTTAGCATATCATTATTTGGTGTAGGAATAAAGCCTATTATATGTTCTAGATTAGGGCCACAACAAGTCCCTACACGTGTGCATCACTTACTAGATCTCACCTTTACTGAACACGGGATGAAGGGCTAAAAACTAATCAGTAACAAAGAAAAACATAATTGGACAGTCATGCATAATTTTGTTTTATGCATGACTGTCCAAAGTGAGCGCAATTTATTGCGTACGTACATTTCGTGTAAAAAAATTACAACTCGCATAATATATTTTTGTTTTGATCAATAATAAACGTGCAATAAAAGTCACGATGCACGCCGGTAAGTCTGAGTGAGTTGATGGCATTTGATAGTGATGACAATTGTGCTGCTGCTTTGCATCGTTTTGTGCTTAACCCACTTGGGTCGAAGGTAATAACTTTTCTTAAACTATTTTAAAATTCTATTATCAATAATTTAATAACTAAATTAATAAATCAGTGTAATAAGTTGTCGAAGTAAACATAAGATGCTTAAAGACTGCTTTCTTTTGTTGTCCGTTGTAAGAAATGAATGTGTAATCTATTGTTCAACTAATAATTGGCTACTATAGTTGACTGTTGCAGTGTTTGAGTTTCTTATGTGAAGTTTTCAGAATGTCCTCGATGTAATGGTGTAATACGGGAACAGGAACGCAAAGAAAACGCACTGTAAGAGGGAAATAAACGACATATTTAGAACATATTTCAAACCGATATTTTCAAAAGCTATTTCCACCTATTGTGATTAGTACCAAATCGTTTTTGTAAACACGTGGCAAAGTAAATATGGTGTGTTACACGAGAAACACGAACAATTTTAAGCATCCCGGGTGGAACCTCGAAACTTACGAATTCGGTATCAATAGTAACTACTATCGGATGCAATTGTCACGCTTTTATATCGAAGTTTCGAGTATGCAACATAAATTTCTCGTTGTTATTAGTTACCTAAATCGAAAATATGATCGAAAGTAGTTAGGACAAGACACCTGTTCTGTTGTTTTTTTAAAATCATTTATAACGGAGTTCGTAAAATCGAATTATAACATTATTTAATGAGCGCATTTATGCAGGTGTCTCTGGCAGATAGTCTTTCCAACAACCTAACTATGGAAACTTAATTCTCTCATTAATATAAAATTTTACCTGAACGGAACAAAGCCATATCGATTTTTCATTCTGTATATTTCTAGAATTTATTTTCTCAGTGTATAATTTAGTTATCATTCGATTTTAATTAACTGTGAAGTTATAAGGTCATATCGATTAGGTTCGAGCGGTGATTATTAATTGATGTCGTGTCGAGGTGATGAGAACAATTACACGTGAGCTATTGTATCATTATCATGCAAATAACTGTTCTATAACTTATTATTTTTTTAAACAAATTATAATTGTAGCATTGTTAATTGCGGTTGTATTACACTTGCGTATTATTTGTCGAAACAATAATTCTTCAGTTTAGATACTATCAGTCGATACTCGCATGTTGCGCCTAATACGTTGCGTGTTACTTTAAATGTAGTTCAAATCAATATAGTGTACAAAAACTCGAGTTAAATTATAAAAAATTATAGTCTATAAAATGTATCGCAACTTAAATGGGATTTGTACCAATGTCGATAAAAGCTCTAACACTCTATTTATTCGTATTAATAAATACTTCAATTAGTGTTCAAAAATGTGAGGCCTTGACAGTAAAGAAAAACATGAGATAGGAACTATACTAATTTATAAAAGGAATAAGGAATCGCTGTTGTTTTATGAACAGGACAAGTTTTATGCGCATGCTTTCCGGGCCAGTGATCAAGGTTTTCATAAAAAGAAAACAATAAAAATAAAACTAGAAAAATGAGAAACGAAAGAAGTAAGGAATGATAAAGAAGGCTACATTTATAGTAGAATTTTTACAAGACCCGCCACAGAAATCTGTTTTTGCCTTTAGTCTGTTACTGTCATTAATTTCAATATCCAAGTTTCTGTTCCACATAACAGATAATTGTAATGACACTATAAAAGCAGTGCGAAATATTTCTTTATCACGGAACCTCATATGGTAGCTTTTAAGGATAATTGTAATAAATGCAGGAATTTTCTATTTATTTTTGTAAAAGTAATTAAACATGAGTATGAATGAGGCTTATTCACAATGGGGTCTGCCTCATCGGTAAAACAACATAAATATGTTGCTGTCTGGCATTAAACTAATAAATTAGATCGATTGGAATAGAATAATAGTTATGTGTTGTTCTTAGCTCTATAAATATACAAAATTAAAATGGCTAATTAATATTATTTTCATTTTAGTGTCGAACTGGATAGCAGTTGGATGAATATCATACCTACTGATTATGATAATTACGCGCCTCCACTTGTTGATGGTAAGAAAATATTTATAATTATCATCTTTTAATTGGTACAAACACCGAACAGATGTTAAAACCGAGTTTTTACACTTGTTGCAAGAGAGAAATTTTAATGCTCCAAGAGGGTAGCCCACCCTAGATAAGAAGGTATCACGACATATTACAGATTGTACCGCCCTACATATCCGGGATGTGTCAGGACTTGTCTCTGCGACATATCAGGCTTGTTTCTTAATAATTGCACGATAATATAAAACATCAAAGTTATAAGCATAAATCGGAACCATTAAGATGTCTCCACCAATGGTCAAGCTGGCCTAGTCATAGGTTCTTTCTTGAACAGCGAGCTGCCACGTGGATTTTTCCGGATTTTTTTTCACATAGCGCACATAAAGATACCGATCAGTTTCTGATAGAAATTACTCACAAGAAGCACTTCTTTTAGCAGATTGCCCATATGTTGCGTTGACTTGTTCCATCAAACCCAAACAAACTATTAAGTATTACTGACGTGCAACTTGCTTCATAATAATCGGTATGATTGTATATAATGATTTATAATACCAAGCTTTTTAAATAGTTTTTCGCTTTTTTAAACGATAGGAATTTTATGATTGCTATGTTTACTTCTATCAGCTTGAAAGGTATTATCAGATATTGATTAAATACAAGTGGAACACTAAATGATACCATTGCGTGACGAAATGTCACAATTTAGTGTATTACTATGATATTATTGAAATAAAAGTTTAAACATGACTTACAATATAATATTTAAACTTACAAATTGCATATAATAAGGTCATTCAACATTGAAGATGGAAAATCTATTATGTGGAGTTCGACCGGAAATTGAGGGGGTAGGAGTGATGTAACAAATACTACATATGCTAATACACGAAACACCTCAACATCAAAGACATGCAATGTGAATAGCTGCTGCCCTGCCAAATAACGACGTGCAATAGAGTAGAGGTTTTTATCTAATCAACATGCTAATATTATACTTACTTGTTAGTATATTAATCTATGATACATCTTTAGGTGACAATTAATCGATGGAACCTAATATCAAACATCGAAACTTTTTATACACTAATAAATTGCCAAAATTGGCATTTCGTGTATTAGAATATATAGTATTTGGATATAGCTGGTATCTTTTCCACTTGAAAATCCATCGGGATGAATGATTTGATGGGATATGGCAACGTAATACATGGGCGGTCTGCGAAAAGGGGTCTCTCTCGATAGGACTTTGTATTTAGGTGTTAGACACGCCACGAAAACCTGGAGAAACTTCATATTGTCAGCCCATAGTTAAGGAGCGAACCCGCGACCAACCGCGTGTTGAGTGGCTACTACTGTGTTCGGCGTACTACTGTGACGGAGCCGATGAGACTCCATCACAGTAGTACGCCGAAGATAATTTTAAGGCCCACGTAATATAATTCAATTTGTAATGAATTTCAGATAATTTTTATTATCATTTTTGTGAATTGTACGCCAATTTATAAATGATATTAACATAATTTAAATTAATGTATTTACTTTAAGGTAAACCTGTTACTATTTATATCAATTTGGAAATCATGGATGTGGATGAAATACGAGAGCAGACAATGGTAAATGTCACGTCATTGCTGTTGTGTCCTAGCATTAATATTAGCATATAGATAAAAATGTATATAAATATTTCTTAATTTTCAGGACTTTCGTATGTTCTTCTATTTGAATGCGTATTGGACAGATCCTAGATTGAAACTCGAAGTTCTTAATTTAACACTGTCAAAGATACTTCCTCCTTCCGCAGATGACACTCTGTGGGTTCCGGATTTGATGTTTGACAACACTAAATGGGGTCATCTTTTCCAATATTCCATTCCGAATACTTTCATTTTAATAACAAAGGATCTTATNCGAGTCTGAGAGTGACTGAGTTTGAGCCTTGCAGTCTGCCTGAATAAGGCCTAGATTCAAGCTATAAATTGAAAAATAAAAATTTAATTTAGATTTGTAAATAAAATAAATTTAATTTTAATCAAAGTAATTTAATGTGCATAAAAGTGAAAGAGAATTATGATAAATCGAAAGCTTAATGTCACCAGAAGGTCTAAAAGGTAGGATGCATAGCCACAAGATCTATGATTGTTATCCATTGTTTAGTCAGATCGCATAAATTGTGCAACAATACAGAAGTAAATCGGAAAACTCGTAAGCTATGACATAAAATGCGTGTTTATATAAAATATCGCCAGAATGTTGAAACGTCTGATAAAAACTACTATAACGATCGCGAGCTGTATAGAAAAATCCAGCAAATTGTTCCCCCAGAAACATACCAACTTTTAAACACAGAAAAACTCCTAGAAATTTTTCTGCATTTCACCACGTTTCCAGATTTCCGAGTACAAAAATGTAAAAATAATGGGTGTGACTTTTTAATCGATCGCAATATTTTTCCTGTGTTATAAGAGACGAAAAAGGAAAAGAAATTTTCTAGGATTGTTTGAAGTCATGAGAAAATCTCTACAGCAAATATGTGTTTATGTGCGTGTGTAAGTGTATGGATATGCGAAAAATAGAAATTTTAAAAATGATTGTTGGTTTTAATTCTATGATCCTTTTCACGATATCTGTCAAAACTATGCATTTAAAATACTATTTGTGCAATTGAATAATTAAGTATATTCCATTTCTTTGTTTCAATTCATATTGTATAAAACTTTTTTAACACGGAATGTATTTTTGTGTGCAATACATGAAAACGTTGCAGAAATAATCAATGGATTCTCAACCTCATATAATTTTCGAATCTGATTGATACGTTTAGCGCCATCTGTTAGCATAATAATGTATATTACTTATTGATCGATTTCTGTTAGCTTACGTGTTTTCTAACAGAAGAGACTATTAGAATAAATGACCTCAGGCTTTGATAAAATAAGTTATATAAAGATTGGCCACAAATATTTTTAAAAAAATATAAAGAAAACCATATATTATCCGAGCAGTCCGATTCCTTTATTTGCTATTGAAGCTAAATAATTACAAAGTATTTATTATAGAAAGCAATATATTTTAGTCTATTAAAAGTGTAATATTTGTGTGTTAGTCATACATTTTTCGAGATTAACACATAAACATTAATGCTGCCCTGAACAATAGGAATCCATTTTATTGTACAAGTGTGAAGATACTTTCAACTTCATACCTGAATTTACTTTGATAGATTTCAGTTGAAGATATGAGAAAGTCAACTATTGTTTTATAAATATAAAACAATTAAGCTTACTTATACTAAATTTTCTGTATCATATTCTGTTATTGTTATGAATTTAATTCAGTTGTATATTTTCATTTCGAATTTATATATTTATACTTATCAAGTCAACAAATTTAATATTTTCTCGCAGTAAAATATTATGTAGTTGAATAAGTACAATAATATATTTATAGTACTTATATAAAACTTTACTTGGAAATTCCATATTTGTGTTCTATACTAATGGTATTCCCTGTCTATTATTCAATTTTTTAGTAAAAAATACTGCGGAAAAGGTACGCCTGGAATGGTGTGATGTTGATGATAGTCCATGTAAGTACTTAGGACCAAGTATTGCACTAATGGAAGACATTCAACCATTGAAACACGAGATGAAGTTACCCAAACCTCGTAGCAAAATCGAAGTTTGGACGACTGGAAAGTTTTGTTACAAATTACTTATAAAACTTTCCAGTTATTATTATTAGTTTTATTAAAATAATTCTTTTTGTTTTACAGGTAATTACAGTTATCTGTATGCGAAATTTACTTTTATTCGGCGATTAACTGGTAGTATACTCAACGTTTATTTGCCAAGTACTGTAGTAGTAACCCTGTCCTGGCTATCATTCTGGTTAGATGTGAATGCAGTTCCCGCTCGTGTTACGCTCGGTGTTACCTCACTTCTTACCATCATCACTCAAATGCTGCAGTCTAGATCGTACACTCCGCCAGTGGACTATATAAAAGCTGTGGATATTTGGTTGTTCGCTTGTATGTTTTTCGTCACAGCTTCGTTGATAGAATACGCATTTGCTCACAACTCTATGGAATTTAAAGAAAAAGTAAGTTCAAATGTATTGATTGTTTTCGAAGTATATCAAAATGATTATGGAATTGGGCACAAATTACTGACAGTAGTGTAGAAATTCCAGACTAATGTATGTCCTCATTGTGCCCTACTATTAATGAGGTAAAATAATAATGCCTGTGCTATTTGTCGCGATCTTACTAGTTTGGTAAATTGTAGATTTCAAATTCATATTTAAACTGCAAAGTGCTTTAGAANTTTTCAATTTTATAAATATTTAAGTTTTATGAATTTATTAATTTAAAAAATAAAATAAAATATATTACATAGCGAAACTTCTTAATATAATTTTACTAAGCGTTATTTGCGAAGCGATAAGACGGGCGACGCGAAGAGAGACTTCCATTTAAGTACAGAGACTATAGCTTAATTAAATATATCTTTAAATAATATTGTATGAATTCATTGAAGTTAAATTTAATTAATAAATGCTAAATGATAGTACTAATTACGTTCATTTCTTAAAAAAAGATCGGCTTTTACGCTAGACACGACGATGCTCGGCGGCGCAAGGGAGCGCAGCAACGCGACGTCGCATTAAATAGCGCCCTCTGCTGAAAAAGTTCAATAACTTCATTAAAATAAATTTAATTTTAAAAAACTAAATGTTTAGTGCATAAAAGTGAAAGAGAATTATGATAAATCGAAAGCTTAATGTCACCAGAAGGTCTAAAAGGTAGGATGCATAGCCACAAGATCTATGATTGTTATCCATTGTTTAGTCAGATCGCATAAATTGTGCAACAATACAGAAGTAAATCGGAAAACTCGTAAGCTATGACATAAAATGCGTGTTTATATAAAATATCGCCAGAATGTTGAAACGTCTGATAAAAACTACTATAACGATCGCGAGCTGTATAGAAAAATCCAGCAAATTGTTCCCCCAGAAACATACCAACTTTTAAACACAGAAAAACTCCTAGAAATTTTTCTGCATTTCACCACGTTTCCAGATTTCCGAGTACAAAAATGTAAAAATAATGGGTGTGACTTTTTAATCGATCGCAATATTTTTCCTGTGTTATAAGAGACGAAAAAGGAAAAGAAATTTTCTAGGATTGTTTGAAGTCATGAGAAAATCTCTACAGCAAATATGTGTTTATGTGCGTGTGTAAGTGTATGGATATGCGAAAAATAGAAATTTTAAAAATGATTGTTGGTTTTAATTCTATGATCCTTTTCACGATATCTGTCAAAACTATGCATTTAAAATACTATTTGTGCAATTGAATAATTAAGTATATTCCATTTCTTTGTTTCAATTCATATTGTATAAAACTTTTTTAACACGGAATGTATTTTTGTGTGCAATACATGAAAACGTTGCAGAAATAATCAATGGATTCTCAACCTCATATAATTTTCGAATCTGATTGATACGTTTAGCGCCATCTGTTAGCATAATAATGTATATTACTTATTGATCGATTTCTGTTAGCTTACGTGTTTTCTAACAGAAGAGACTATTAGAATAAATGACCTCAGGCTTTGATATGAAGATAAATAAATAAATATATAAAAATATAAAGACAAGGCATGAAAATAATCCCTACAGCTTTATGCACAAAAGCTCTCAAAAATTTATCTTTAAGTTGGCTACAGTATAAAGCATAAACTCTTCCAAATAATACAATGCATAAATCTTAAAAAATATATAGAAGACCTACTTTGTCACACGCAGACTTACAGAAATGTTTTTATTTTATCACTAACAAAGAAAAACGAAAAAAATAAAGTAATCTTATAAGGTGGAATGAATTGCTTACAAGAATGCATAATAGAGAGGTTGAAAAGGCAATTATTCCTCTTAGCTGTCATGGAATAGTTTTAAAGACAGCATCTCCAGACGATTGTCTTGGAAACAATATAGATTAGAATTTGTTAAAAGTTAAATTTTTTGCCCAATATATTAATAGTATTTATTTACACTAAAGTAAAAAGCAAACGATTACATTTAATAACTTTGAATGATTAAAACTCACTTTGCATAATTTACACAATTACAGGATCAAACACTAATTTCTTTTGCACTAATCGGTCAGCAAAAGAGTTGCAGAGAAGCCGAACTTTGACTTACATTTTTTAATTTCTGAAATATTCTAGCAATGTCTAGAAACATGTTTATAAACCTGGTTCTAGTAGCTTTTAGTAGCGACGCGTAATACACGAGATAGTTCTAGGCTTTTTAGCTCATTAACTTGTAGTATAAAAGGCCTGACTTACCAAAAGACAAATTAACGGATATAGCAGTTAAAAAGTGACCTGTTTAACGAAATTAATATTTTTTTCCTGCCATCTGCAAAACATTGGCAATTATAGACAATTCTAAGCACTATTCAATGCACTTCATATTCTTTAGTATGCTTTGAAGTCTGTAGAGAATTCTCATGATTCTCCAGGGAACGTCAAGGCTCGGTTTGTGACCTGCTTATGTCCCATAGATGATAGTGCTAAATGTGTCAGTATTGGAGGACTGGTATCATCGGGAATACTTGCTGTAAACACACGCCAATTGTATCAATGCTTTAGGGTTGCTGCAAATTGTGTAGTGTCATTTTTAGTCTGTAGTTATATACTGGCACGTAATGTTTTGTATCATCGATTGCACTCATCTTACCGAAAATGCACGCTGTAATTAGTACCTTGTACAGCTGTAATTTGTAACTAATTACGATGCGTGTCAGGTTATGATGTCAAACTACTCCTTTTCTTCACTACTCTCATACCCATTCCATTTCCCTCCCCTATCCCATCCGTTCATCACCTACCCATACCCTACCTTCCCTCTTCTATTTTTTAACTCACTGGCTAAAAAATCCCATAGGACAGCCAAATAACTTTATTTTTAGTAGTAGTTTGCTTCAAAGAGTGAAGACCTGGCTTAGGAGCACTCTGGGAGAGGAAAGACCGACTGGCTTAGAGCGTACTATAAGCGTGCATCAAAATTTTATGAAAGAACACCCTGACATGGAGAAAAGAAAGTTATGAAAAATTTTCGGTAAATCCAAAAAGATTATCGTTAACATAAAATTCTAATTCACTTCACTACATGGTAGGTAGTAGTTCCTTATACAAAGTGATAGCATGTAGCATTATTATGTTAATGAATAATAAGAACAATTTTTCAATAGCTTTGACTTTTATTTTGTAAGAAATTGACATGTTTCACTCTCTGTTGCGGCTTTTCCGAAACTAATATGAGTTGCCTTACTCTAGTTCAGATTTTCGGTACGCACTTGGGCCCTGACAAAATGATGTACCTTCTTTGCGTAAAGTTGCTATATTTTAATCTTTTCGTAACTAATATAAATTATATAATTTAGAATAAACTTTTAGATCTTAATTTTTTAATTCATGTACGGAACTCAAAAAATATGTAACCTGGATATATTAGTTATTCAATCGTATTAGATGAAGTTGTTACAAAAAAAATTTAAATAAGCTGTCCAACAATGTAAAAAAGTAACATATCACGGAAACTCACTTTTGGGCCACTCTAAATGCATATTAATTTAGAATATATAAATTAATTTTGTTAAAAATTATTTTCAGCGTAATTCCCCGCCTCCAGTTAAGAAAAATGAAAAATGGGCAGAAAACCGTAAAAATTCTAAAGAGAAAATTGAAAAAGTGAAAGGAAAACGTTGTGGTATTTGGAAAATTTTCAAGATGCAAACCACCCTAAATGCTCCTGATTATTACTCTCGAATCTTATTTCCGACGGCTTTTTTATTCCTTTCTTCCTATTATTGGTGGCATTATTTAAGTTTCCGCAGAAAAATATTAAACGATTGAAATCGTAGTTTTCATTGACGTATCAGTAACGATTTCAAACTGTTCTAATAATTTATGATTCTTGAATTGCCATTCTTTATAATAATCCTTGTATAATTAAGTACAGATCTTAAGAGAAATGTTTTCCACGAGTCACCTCCCAACTATTCAAATGATATGTTCGTGCAATTTCTAGCGGATTATTCAATTTTTTCACGCATCTTGCAAGATCACGTGGATCATAGCCTAACATGTCTGTGATTCTAGACTTTAAATGAGTAAATGATGTTCATAAATGAGATCCTTTAAGTGATCCCAATTTCCAGCATTGTGAGATTGAAACAACACGCAGACCATTATGCAAATCCAAGTTATTCAGAAAACTGTACCTGGAAATATGTCTTCATGTGATGAGTAGCGTATTTCTCTTGTGTCGACATTGTCTTGAAATAGAAAATCTCATTGCATTACAATTTACCCATGGTGCATGACTTTATGAATACTTTGTAGAAATTTTATATTGATAAAAGCGAGGAAAAAAAGATGAATTTATAATTTGGAAGAAACCGAGTTTGAATTCCTTTCGAATCTTAATCTTTATGGCAAGTTCGGCCATTAACCATTATCGATCTCATTTCCATTCATACCTGCCAACTTCATAAAAAAATTGTGATCAAATTGCACTGGTATCTCGCATAAACAAAGTAAAACAATGAAAATTAGGATGAAAATGATGTATATGGGCTTATAAATACAGCTTTAAATTTGAACTTGTCTCTCAAATGTAAATAGTTTGCATTAGGATTGTAATTATACTCGTAACTTATATGATACTAGTTATTGTTATGAATCAATGTAATAGTACTAAGATATTATTCTTTTCCTAATTTGTCATTAGAATTTGATGTAAAAATTATTTTTTATTAAAATATGTATAATTTGAAATAATGTGTATAGTAATTTTTGTTAACAAAATTGTATTAAAAGAGGAAGAAACATGAAAATTAATCTTTGTTACATAAGTCAACAATAAATAAAGTTGAAGTTGATATTTCTACTCTTTATCTACTGTTTAATATAATTTTATAAGTATACTTATTTAACACTTTATAAAAATAATTAAACTTAGTTTTTATGCACAAGGAAGTTCCTAAATGAAGGAAGTTATTTTTTCTTGCAAATACCTTTGAAGTTTTACCTTATATAATATGTAAAGTTTGAGAGAATGGTTTTCTTCTTTTTTTGTCTGATTTAAATTTATAAAAATGTTTCATCTGAGCTCCTGTT
Organism: Centruroides sculpturatus; assembly: GCF_000671375.1. Lineage (NCBI taxonomy): Eukaryota > Metazoa > Arthropoda > Arachnida > Scorpiones > Buthidae > Centruroides > Centruroides sculpturatus. Next base: position 49,180 of record NW_019386075.1, read on the forward strand.
TACAGTTTGTGTAATGTAAAAGTGCTTGCGAGTATATAAAACAGAATATATTTTTATTTTAAAAAATATCTTCAAATTCTTTCTCTAATTTTGTATTTTAAAGCTAAATAAATTTATCCTCATACTTTATTATACATAGCTTTTTATTTTGAAACCTATTTAAAGTCTTTAATTATATATATCTTTGGATATCAAGTATTAACAATTCGGTACTGAACACCAAACAATTTAAAAAATATATATTATTATATATAACAAAAAATTCAACTAACTGAGATTGAAAGAAACAAACAATCAGATTCCCTCTTGAAACACCTACATACTAAAAGAGTCCTAACATGGCAACTGCTGCGATGCATCATGGTATTGTGTTTTAACCTTATATTTATAGACCTTGCCTATTTAGGTGTTCAGTAGCGCCATCTGTCAGCACTGTGTAATGCTATAATACTAGTTTTAAACAGTTTGAATAGATCGCGTACAATGTTTATTTTCATTGGCACAAGAGGCAAATAGGATAAACTACGCTACACAGCTGTATAAATGTAAGTAAATATGGTAGGAAAAAATAAAAGTAAGAGAGTTAAAAATTATAACTCAAAGTGTATCAAACCTATACTACTAATGTCTTCCAGACTAATTTTGTACTTGGCCTATATGTATATACGAATATGTTTGCAGTACTGCATAAAGAGGAGCCAGAAATGCTGAATACAGAAGTATCGAATTTAAAACGTTATATAATTCTATTTGCAGTGCGTTTAATTTAACAAAAACAACACGTAATTCCATAAAATATGTATCGACAAAATACATCATTAGTAAAACTTCCATTAAAACAGTTACAAAAATAACTTTTTGAAATATTGATTTGTATACAAATTTTACTGCTTTAATTAAAATCAATGACGATTGTTCTAAAAACCTTGGTGAATACATGCGGCTCTACACGAATGTCACATCATTCTTACCTGCTGTAATAATTAGTAATGCAGTAAAATCCTCACTCCTTACTTAGAGCTTAAACAAAAATGAATATTTTTCAACTTTACTTTATTCTAAAATTAAGTAAATTGTGTTTAAGGTAAGTACTTAATTCAATTATTATATCACTTATATTCTAAAATCTAAATTAATGTATAAAGAACTAGAATTTGCTCCTTCGTGTTGATAAATTACTAATAAAAAATTCATTTTAAATTAATTTAAATCTTTTGAAGAATTAAAACTGCATATACGAGTTTATTGAAAGTAATTTCAAAATAGAATAAAAATTTATTATCCATTCATGTCTATTCTCTTAAACACACAAACAATTGTTACTTTGCACATTGAACAAAGAAATTGAAACGAATTCTTAACTTTTATTACTAATTTCAGTTTCAGAGAGTTTTATTTTTGGTTTGGTTCTACAGTAGCTGAGTTAATAACACAACTGAATACGGATCGAAGGTTCGAGTCTGGCCTTTTTGTTTAACAGCTTGAATTGGTTTGGTTTGATTTATTTGATTACGGCAACGGGACACACGTGGTCGATCTTCCGAGAGTATGCCTCCCGGAGAATTTTAATGGAAAACCTGCCTCTATTTTGGTTGGTGTTACTAATGTAAAGAAAACCATAAAAACTTCTTGTGGCCAGTCTGTTGGCAAGGCTCGAACTCTTGAACAACCATCACTGTCGTTCGGTAATTTCATCCACTTGGAGGTTTGTGAATGTTTTTGTCAAACACTAAATAGGAACCAGTTTACAATTGAAGGCTAACTGGGTAGCACTTTTGCAGATTCTTTTGTTGTGCAACCTTATCCCATAAATTCAATTCTTTCTGTGGGCAAAACCATCTCATACATTTAATTCACAACAAATGGGAGATTTGCCAATGAAGATCACTTCTAAAGTACCTTTTTTTGGCAGTTTGCCTATGTATTGCGTAGCCATATCTCATCAACAAATTCAAATTATAATGTTCATAAAATTGCTTCTCTATTTATTCATGTTATAAATGAACATTTTTAAAATTTTTTATAAATTAATTCTAAAAATGAAAATGTAGAAAATCTTTATTAATTCTGTTTATAAAAATTAAAAGTGTGTTTTGTTAAGTTGTAGCAATGCAACACTTGGGCAATCTGCTTAGGTGTATGACTTCAGGGAGTTCTTTTTAAGGGTAATCGGCACCTTTTCAGGCATTACACATGTGGATAACAAGCGCAAACCCAAGTCCCAAACTCCCAGTGTTCAGGGAATGTAGTTGCTTGGCCACTGCTGGGCCAAAAATTGAAAGAAATTTCAATTGTATTTTTATTTTCAGCGTAGAATTTGATAGGATCTGGCGCTATGTAATACCCAATGATTATGATAAATATGATCCTCCTCGTGTTGAAGGTAAGAATGTTGTTATGTAATAAATATCTTTGAAAATAATTTAATTATACAAATTTCTTTTCTGATTTTAATCAGGAAAACCTGTTACTGTTTACTTAAATATCGAGATATTTGACATCGATGATATAACAGAAACAACAATGGTAAAAGATGAGCAATACCTTTAACGTACGAAAATTCTATACATTTGTGAAAAAATCTCATGCTATATCTTTCAGGATTTCCGAATGCACATGTTTCTAACAGAACGATGGAAGGATCCCAGATTGAGACTTGAAATGTTGAACATAACAAATTGTAAAGTACTTCTTTCAAAAGCTGCAAAATCTATCTGGACACCAGATTTGGTTTTTGACAATAGCAAATGGGGGCAACTTTTCCAGTTTTCAATTCCGAATACAGCAATCACGATATATCAAGACAATACTATTAGAAAGTTATCTAGGTATGATTTTTCAATCTTAATCTCAGTGAAGTTATTGTGATTATTACTTTTTTAAATCCATCTATATGTATTTTGAATAGAGTCAATATATTTCACGAGGAACTGTTCTAAATTTTCGCAATAAATTTTAACGAATTAACAGTTAATAGATAAAGTGAGCCCTCAGACATGCCGTAATGTTCTTGTATTCTAATTCAATGATAGGTTCCACAAATATTGGATATCAAAATTCTGAAATTTCCCTATTATTTTGTATAGGAAACACTTTGGAACAATTCAGTATCACGATCATCAGTGTATCATGTGAATATGCTATGCTGGTATAAGGTCCGCAAGAAAAATTTTTACTTTATCTCGCGGATATAGGAAGGTTTTTTCGCTAATAAACTTAGAGAATAATAATCATATTACAGCGAAACCTCTGAACTAGGGTTTCTCAAACGGGATTCCGGGATCCCGGTTGTTTTTTTAACCCGGGAAATATCCCAGGAAATTTTTCTTATCCCGGGAAATCCCGCAAATTTCTTAAAATTTCACTTTTTTTCTTATTTTGTGTTAAGGTTGAGGAATTTTGCAAATAGAAAGCAAAATTAATTCATTCACTGTCAAAATACATTTGTATTTATTAATTTTAAACCTACCTATTAGTTTTTTTTTTTAAATTTTTGCTCGTTTTAGCGTGTCACAAATGGTCAATAATCAATATATAGCTTATTTGTGGCAGGACTATAAAAATTCTTTACTTGTCGGAACCTGTAATATCTGGAATAATTGTGCTTACGCTGTCTTGAGTTTTAACCATGCCCAGTAGCTTCAATAAATGCCTGACGCCAGATTGTGCAAATTGGGCAAGGATACAAACGAGTACAAAGTCTGCAAGTATGAAGTTTTTCTTCATAAACCTGATTATTAAAGCCAAATGAATTGCCGAATTATCGA
>NW_019386075.1:53056-57126 GCF_000671375.1 Centruroides sculpturatus
CTTAAATCTCGAAATATTTGACATTGATGATATAACAGAAACGACGATGGTAAGAGATAAATAATAGCTTTAACGTACGAAATTCTATACGATTGTGAAAAAATCTCATGCTATATCTTTCAGGATTTCCGAATGCACATGTATCAAACAGAACAATGGAAGGATCCCAGACTGAGACTTGAAATGTTGAACATAACAAATTGTAAAGTACTTCCTCCGAAAGCTGCAAAATCTATCTGGATACCAGATTTGGTTTTTGACAATAGCAAATGGGGGCAACTTTTCCAGTTTTCAATTCCGAATACAGCAATCACAATATATCAAGACAATACTATTGAAAAGATATCTAGGTTTGATTTTTTAATGTTAATCTTGGTAAAGATATTGTGATTATTACGTTTTTAAGTCCATTTATATGTATTCTATATACAGTCAATATATTTCACTACAGACTCTTTTAAATTTTCGCAGTAAATTTTAACGAATTAACTGTTAATAGATAAAGTGATCCCTCAGATATGCTGTAATGTTCTTGTGTTCTAATTCAATGATACGTTCCACAGATATTGGATATCAAAATTCTGAAATTTCCCTATTATTTTGTATAAGAAACACTTTGAAACAATTTAGTATCACGATCACCAGTGTATCATGTGAATATGCTACGCTAGTATAAGGTCTGCAAGAAAAATTTTTACTTTATCTCGCGGGTGTCGGAAGGTTTTTTCGCTAATGAACTTAGAGAATAATAATCATAATACAGCGAAACCTCTGAACTATAGCCTAAAACAAGAACATGAAAAATAGACATTGTTTAGAAATTGGATGTTACTTTGTAATTTTACTTTTTACAGATACAGTTTTCGAGTGTCATGTCCCATGAAACTTCATTATTATCCATTTGATATTCAGCATTGTGTTTTCAAAATATGTTTCCGTAAGAATGATGTTTTAATTTATAATTTAAATGAATAATTTAATGTCTTTCTTAATAGTAAATTCATTAAACTGTTTACAAGAAAGTTTTCCAGGATGTGTATTAACTATTGTTTTCTCACAGTAACCAGTTCAAATGAAGAGGCATTGTTAGAGTGGGCAGGTTCTAGAGATAGTCCTTATAAAAATTATGGACCGAGTGTTATTTTTACAGAAGATATTCAACCCCTTAAGTATGAAGTGAAGATGCCGAAAGCTCGCAAAGGAACCGAGATATATATTGGTGGTAAGTAAAAATGACTATATTGAAATTCAAGTGTAGATTAATATTGTTTTTTCTATGACCTGGAAGTTTTAGTTACTTGGCTGTACATTTTACTTTCATTCGCCGCCTAACTGGCAATATAATTAATGTTTACGTACCGAGTAGTTTGGTAGTGGTTCTTTCGTGGTTATCATTCTGGTTGGACGTGAATTCGGTTCCCGCTCGAATCACACTGGGAGTGACGTCCATCCTGACACTAATTACTCAAGTGGTACAATCCAGATCGTACAGTCCACCCGTTAACTACGTCAAAGCTTTGGATATTTGGTTATTTGCCTGTACCTCATTCGTAACTGCTTCTTTAATAGAATATGCATTAGCCCATCAACTGACAGATCCTAGTTCACAAGTACGTTGAAAACATTACAGTTTTTGAAAAATTCAATAGTATTAAGTATGTACTGCTTATTTTTTAAAATGTATTTTGCAGAAACGTGAGTCATCTCCCAGTAAATCCAAAGAAAAACAAACTGACAAGCGTAGTAATTCTAAGGAGAAACTAATTAATACTTATCGACTTCTCCCATATAAACCGCATCAATAAAGGTGAAGGAAACAAATGCAATTTATTAAAAATTTTATTTAATTTATAAATATTTAATTAATGTAATGAGTTATTGTTTTTCTGGTAATGACTTCGGTTATAATAAATTCTGCACGTGTCTGTAACTATATTAAATTACTTGGCTTTCGGTGAGGTACGAACCCACTATCAGTGTTTAGTAGTGTTATTAAATTTAATAAATCTCTACGTTAGAATTTAAGTTAGTTTGTTTCTGTCTGAAATATCAAAAAGTAATCAATCGATTGAAGTGTACACTTTTCGTGTATAAATAAAACTAAACCTTATGGAAAAATCCCAAGTGAGACTGAATAATCGCTGTATCTAGGAGCATAGAACATTTTCCTCTTATGTTTGAATAGCAATATAACTTGTTAAATACTAAAATTAATTGAGTCAGAGCGTTGTCAATTCTCTTATTTGTGGCTTTTATGTGGCTCGTTCGTACTCAAAATTTGATGGACCGATTTTGATAAAACTTTGCCATTTTTCATTGATTAAGACGAGGAATTCAAAACCATATTTATAAAATGGGTCCGAAACTTCCTTTTCGAGTTAAAAGTGACAAAAATGTTCATGCACCCTGACGCGATTGGGAGCACCTAACAAAAAAATGAACACGAAAAGACCATCAAAACGCAAGAAAACATTTGTTCAATCTATATTTTAATATGTTAATATTTAACTAAAGTACAGTATGTACTATCTTTTTATTAGGTATAAATATATTTACTAAAGTAACTTAATTAAACAGAAAAACACAGCGAGAACACACGTTGAACGCCTTATATGAAACTAGTGTGAAAATTAAACTTGAATTTTCAGAGATTTAATTAAGATCGTTCGGATTACAACCCGCTCTAAATTTTCTATTATGGCTATAAAAATTCTATACTTTAAGTATACTTTCATATAGTTAACACTAAGTTTCTATTCATAGAATTTCTATTAATGATACCCTGCTTATGACAGTTCACTTTACGACCACTCCTTTTCAGGAGTCGATTACTTTGTAAAATCAGCTCGTGTCTAAATTATTACTATACAGTTTAGTATTAATTCATTATTAATATAAAAAGTTATAACTGGTGAAGCGTGAGAGACAGTGTGTCAGATTATAATCAATGACACTATTCTGTCGATACCTAGTAACCATGAAATTACGGAATCGATTTTAACAAGTTTTCTGTGCGAAACTCGATCATATTTAGGTGTGAAACTGGTGAAAAAAATCAGAACCACCTCGTTTGTCAGGTGCAAACACGCGACCAATTATCAGGTTTTAGTAGTTTTATCCACTCGGCCATTGTTAGGCAACGATAAAATATAGATACGTTATCCATGAATGCGTAACAGTGATGAAAATTAAAATAAAATAAATATATTTATTTCATTATATTGGAAATGGTATAAAATAAAAGTATATGTGAAAAAGTTATACATGTAATAACTTTACATCGCTTTCATTTATATGCTGTATAAGCTGTAAAAATCTATATTTATATAAGAGAAACCTCTAAGAACGGCCACCTTCTAACAGTGGACAATTTACACAAACTTTTAAACATAAATTCAGATAACACAACTTTTAAACAACGGCCATTATTCTTGTACCCATCACTGACTGTTATTCAGAGGTTTGAATGCAATAAAACTTTTAATATTTTAATATTAAATAAATATTTTAATAAAACTTACTTTAAAAATTGTTTTATTATAAAGAATAAAATACGCCAAGTTTCTTTATAATTAATATACAGGAGACCGGTTGTAACTACCTCATTGTAAGTTAGAAGATTATCGTTACTTAAAATAAAATTTAGTACTATAAATTGAGGTTGACTACGAAATAAAGTAAACACAGGAAACATGAACAATTGATTTTCCGGAATACTCCGACAGATGGCGTGCGAAGATTTTCTACCTGAAGTTTGAAGATCCATATCAGCGTTCAGTGTTTGTAGTGTATGGCACTGGCATGTTTCTGCATTGCTACATTGGAAACTTCGCTCAAAAATAACAGCTGTATTTTAAATTTATTATATGTAAGTAGCGTAATTGTACTTTCTACAGTAATATACTGATATAAACCTTACACGATACAGTTTTAAATAGTATTTCTTATTTCCAGAGAGTTATGAGTGTTTCTCTGGTTAGCAACGCGGCCATTAACTTGAAAATACTTCGATTAGCCAGCTGATTTGGGCTGATGATAATAGTGAAGATAAGACATTATGTAACTGTCGT
>NW_019386075.1:60726-91658 GCF_000671375.1 Centruroides sculpturatus
ATGTATTTATTTCATTATATTGCAAAGGGTATAAAATAAAAGTATATGTGAAAAAGTTATACATTAAATAACTTTACATCGCTTTCATTTATATGCTGTATAAGCTGTAAAAATCTATATTTATATAAGAGAAACCTCTAAGAACGGCCACCTTCTAACAGTAGACAATTTTCACATGCTTTTTAACACAAATTCAGATAATACAACTTTTAAACAACGGCCATTATTCTTGTACCCGTCACTGACTGTTATTCAGAGGTTTGACTGCGCGTATTTTAATAGAACTTTACTTTAAAAATTGTTTTATTATAAAGAATAAAATACGCCAAGTTTCTTTATAATTAATATACAGGAGACCGGTTGTAACTACCTCATTGTAAGTTAGAAGATTATCGTTACTTAAAATAAAATTTAGTACTATAAATTGAGGTTGACTATGAAATAAAGTAAACACAGGAAACATGAACAATTGATTTTCCGGAATACTCCGACAGATGGCGTGCGAAGATTTTCTACCTGAAGTTTGAAGATCCATATCAGCGTTCAGTGTTTGTAGTGTATGGCACTGGCATGTTTCTGCATTGCTACATTGGAAACTTCGCTCAAAAATAACAGCTGTATTTTAAATTTATTATATGTAAGTAGCGTAATTGTACTTTCTACAGTAATATACTGTTATAAACCTTACACGATACAGTTTTAAATAGTATTTATTATTTCCAGAGAGTTATGAGTGTTTCTCTGGTTAGCAACGCGGCCATTAACTTGAAAATACTTCGATTAGCCAGCTGATTTAGGCTGATGATAATAGTGAAGATAAGACATTATGTAACTGTCGTCAAGTTTTATATGATAAATAACATACCAATTATGATTCATACTGATCAGGAGTTAGCAGGGTGCTCAATTTTTGTTACGCCATCCTGAAATTCGTCTCGGTAAGGCACAGAACAATTACGTATTACGTGGAATAAATAAATACTTTAAGTAGTGGACAAGAATAAGTCCTCTCAGAATATTAATATGGATGAGAAACGATGTAAACTNTCTACATGTGGAGCATTGTTGATACTAAATTTTGAAGATTATAAGTAAAGGGAACAATAGAGGCGTGCCATATGCCATATGTAGAGCGAGTCAGAAGAAGTAATAAAAATTTAAATTAGACACCAACGAGCCACGGATGATTTTAAATGCAGTATATATAATTTATATTTATATAAGGTGGACATCGTAGAAAAAGAATCAATAATAACAACATGGTGTTAAGGCGTTAAATACTGTTAATAAATTAAGCATATATAAACATTGGACTAGCGATTACACTCGATACCACCTATAATTGAATCTTTCTTACACTTACTTCTAGTATGGTTTCTATACAATTTTAACAATATAATTTTTGTAATATAACATACAGGATAACCTAAAAGGTAATTAATTCCAAATATTTCTCAAGACTGTTTTAAGGTATGTGCAGTTTTCGTTTGACAACATTAAACAGGGTGTTCCGATCGAAAGTACCCAATTTTATTTGGCTATAAAGAAATTAAATGTGAAAGATATTAATTAAGCAAAGGTTGCGTACGACAGGAAAACTTATCAGATTAGACTAGAAAATAATCACCTTCCTAGGGACTCCAGCTTTCAGTGTACGATTTCCTGCTACGTACTGTACGCTGCAGCCAGTTATTACTACTTTTTTCTAAAAGCCAATTAGATTGTAAATGCGAAGATCTACAGAAAATATTTTATGTCAAGTACTGGTTAATTACAGTAGTTTGTGTATCAGCGAGTGACAATAAAGATATTTCTTATTCATAGAGCTAAAACTGGCGGAGAGTTACAATAGTGTGTGGGGTAATAATCAATAACATCGTTACGTAGTAACCAGGATTTGTAGAATCGATTCATAGAAGCGACAACATCGTTTGACTTTTTTTGCATGCCAAGGGGAATGCCTTCCGGATAAACTTTGTGTAGGAAGTTCGACCATATTCAGCTGTTAGACAGATGAAAAAATCCGGAAGTATCCAGGTGGCGAGCTCGCTGTCACGCACTAACCAGCGACCGTTGTTCAATGGTATTATGGCTTCTTTCCATTTATGGCTGTTTCTGCCCCGCGTTGACCTTATTTTCCAAACCCTTCGCGGGTTCGACCAACCCGACAATGGGGACAAAAGACTAATCGCTGGATTAATGAGGGACCTGCTGTGTATAAGCGAAAATTATCAACCGTGAATATTTTCTGGAGTTCTTCCCGTGGATTGGAAATCGAAGGAGTACAACTGGAATCCACGTGTCAGCCTAGTGTTCTCCTCAACACAAGGCTGACACGTTTGTTAAAGATATAAGTATGGTTAATAAATGACAGGAATGAGGGTATGTTTGTGACTCCGCCATCTCTTTTCTAACCCGTATATTTTGAATTATTTTAAATATATTATAGATTTAACTTAATAGTATCGAATGATCTACAGTTACTTTACAATGTGCTGTAAAATAAACATAAAATATTTAAATCAAAGTTTTTAATAAAATACAATTGTTACTTAAACAAAAGCACACCTGCAGACTCTGATCGCGATTTATCTATGAATAAGATCTATGTACTCTCATATTATAAGTGCCCGTTTTCTTTATCCTTTTTTCATCTTTAGCTTACACAGTTCCTTTTCCATTTTCTTTTGTCCTTAAATTTGTTTTCCCTCTATTCTTCATGAGCGACGATGTCAAACTCCGGTGTCACCGGTTCGACTCTTACATTATTTGTTTTCCCGTTTTAGTTTATTAAAATATACTTTTCTTTTAATTATGAACTATTTCCGGGGCCTCACAATTATTATAATTTTTAAGCTGAATAAATGCATAGGAAACGTTTAAAACTATAAAAAGTCTATCTCTTGTTTCTAAATTCACTTTATTCGGCACCTGTATACAGAATATTCATTGGCCATTCTCAATTTTGCCTTATAAAAATATCTTAGTCTGAGATGATGTTGAATTATTAAACATGTTAAAAGGTAACGTGATTTTCTAAAAGATGTGTATCGTGTACATGAAAATTTAATGGGGCCAAAAGATTTTAATCTATTAACGAAAATATTATTGTAGTATTTATGCCGATACATCTTCGAAAATCAGAATCGCTTGTTTCGCAAATTATAAGGCAACATGACACATGGGCTACCTGCCGAGGGGATGACACCAGAAAGGACTTTCAATGGAAAACTGACCTTATTTTAGGCGTTATTAATCTGAAGAAAGCGCGAAAAACTCAACGTGATCGGCTGGACTGCCCTCTCCTGTGAGGTCAAGATAGCAACCTACCTCTCTGGAGTATTCGGGATCGAATTTTCCGGGGGTAATCTGACCGGATATGTCGGGTCCCGTCCCTCACCACCCGGTCGCCGTAGTGTGGGCCTGGCCGAACCAAAATAAGCTTGTTAAAAGAACCGCTTGGTGCACACAGAGAAAAAAGATTTTAAAAAATGATTAACTACTTGGTATGCAGCAGTTTTATCTTTTCAGACACGAATCAACCGAAGTTTTGAATCCTTCTCCAAGGATTTTCTACGGGAAACTGGCTGGTATTTTGAAACTCGACAGGATTATTTCTACATGTGAGGCATTGTTGCTATTAAATTTTGAAGATTATAAGTAAAAAGAACAATAGAGGCGTGCCATATGCCATATCTAGACCGAGTCAGAAGTAATAAAAATTTAAATTAGACAGCAACGAGCCACGGATTATTTTAAATGCAGTATATAAAATTTCAATTTATATAACGATAATAAAACATATCGGATACTTATAGTTACTTTATATAATTCTGACGAATTATATAAAGTAATAAACCCTGTTATTTACTGCACTTTTGAAAAGTTATATGAGATCTTGTATAAACATTGACAAACGTCTTGAGTATCTTGTATGTAAATACAAGCAGATGAGCCCGGTGTTTGTTGTTCAAAATTAATGACAGCAAAGATCAAAATGATAAGATTATAGCCGATCTCACTCGTTTTCACCGGTGTAAGAATTAGGTTCACCCTATTCAATCGATTCAAACTATTCCAATCTAATAACACCTTAGTTATTATTGGAAATTGAAACAAATTTTATTATTTATAATTAGAAATATAGAAATTTTCATTCCCGAAATAAGCTCGTTTCAAATTGAATTGATATTGATCGATTGCATTGCGATCGTAAAATTCTGCGCATCGCATCGATGAGTAAACGATTTCGCTTATTTGCGTTCTGATATAAGCGAATACACGTGGAAGGAGAAGTGAAAATCGTTATAACAGCATTAGAGCAGTAGAATTGTTATAGAGTAATAAGCTCCATTATGATATTAAATAAGCTTAGGTGCAATATGGCCGAGAATTGTATTTACTGTATGCTTTATCCCATATTCTCTATCTCTATCATTTTTGGCGATATTTTTTACAAACGCTGCGATTGTCGCCAGTTGAACGCCAAACAATCAAAAATAATCGAATTTTACAGGAAATGCATTCTGATAAATTTGGTTACTACAACAACTGTATTTGTCCTTCAGAATATTGCAACTAAAGACAATGTTGTTTTCTGTAGTCCTATCGAGAGATATAGCGGTAGAGAAATGCATCCTTTTCTGAAAATGGCCTTTTATTTCATTAATATCGGCTGCATTTTTTGCATACACATCGCTAAGAACAAAATAAGCTTTGACATGAAAGTATCGAGTTACCCAGGCGAGAAGGAAAAATTGTTTCGGTATCAATTGGTAATGTTAGTATTTTTCGGTGTTTCTTATCTGGTAATTTTCATTTCTATCGCTTTGATGTCCTCGTTTGTTTTCTTTCCGGTAATAGAGAAGGATTCCAGTTCTTTTCGAGCACTTTTTTGCTCTCTTTCGTTTACTATAGTTAGTTCTTACACAACGGCATTTTATCTATGGATAATATCGGCAGGGTTATTATTAGCGCTTATGATACTGGAGCGATTTAAAGAGTTATCCAAACAATTACAATTAACCAGAAATAGATGCGCAAAGTACGATGTGGACGAAATCATCTGGAAGCACGCAGAGATTTATGATCTTATAAATCAGATGAATAATAAATGGAAGGAGCTCTATTTCGTTATATTCGGCACAACAGTTTATATTTTAGCTTTTCTTATCTACAATGCAATTTTCGGCGAATTGGATATAATTTTTCGGCTATTGTTGTATCTCGCCACTATTTTTTGCGTTTTTCTGGAATTGTTGTTCTCTTTTGCCGTTTCCCGTATTTCGGCATTCGTAAGTTCTGTTGGGCGGAAAAAAAATTTTTATCAATTTTATATCTTTAATGACATTTTTTAATTTTATATATTTAGGCTTATGATTCTTTTCAAGAAATAAGAATTTTCGCTTCCGCTCGTTTGGCGGTAGAAGACAAAATAAAAGTAAGTTTTATTTGTAATTATTGAAAATACGTTGCACTGTACTTGTATAATCGTATTTCTTTTAATTATTAAAATTTGTATTTATTTAGTTGTTGGATTTCATGAAAAAATTTCGAGATAACGAACTGGGATTTAGTTGTGGTGGCTTTTTCGTTGTATCCAAGGGATGTCCCGTAAAGGTACTTAGACGTTTGTTAAATATAAGAAAAATATATAGAGTATAAATTCGAGTACTGTAGCCATTAATTTACAGCTGCGAAGATTTTAAAACGTCAAAAAATAGGAAAAATTTAATTGTAATTTTTATTGTTAATAGGTGTACAATTCGCTCTTCTCTGCCTTAAACATTCTGTTGCAAGTTCGGGACATTTTGAAAGGTGAAGATAACAAGTGTATTTCTTTCGCCGCACACGTTTTTCATTTATCTCAAAATTCCACTTTGTTGCAAAAATGAACTTTAATAATTCAGAAGGACTTTCTATAAGAAATTGGCCCCGCTTTAGTTGTTAGACACGTAAAGAAAACCAACGTGGTTAGTCGTTGGTCGAGCGCGAACTCGCAAGCGCTATTCAGAGGTTTTGATCATTCAAGTATTGATGGACACTATTAGAGCCAGGTTTAGATTTATGTCCAACTCTAAAACATACAAGATCCCTTTTTTCCTTTCAACTTCACCAAATAATATTGCGCTATATATATAATATATATATATATATATATAGTCAAGTATTATTTGGTGAAGTTGAAACGGGATATTTTGTAACTAAATCTAAGTATTTTTATTTTAAAAAACTGTTTTTTTAAATAAAAATACTTATATCTAGTTACAAAATATTTAAATTGGCAAAAGCAATTTTAATTTTAGTTGCCAAGTCGCCATTTTACCCCTGGCTGCACTAATTTTTATTTTTGTCTATTCGGCACTATTAAAATATTACCAAATAACCGAGACAAAATTCCGGTCATCAAGCCGGGTCAGTCCGGTGAAAGCGGGACGTCAGGTAAGCCTATTTATTGGCCTTTCGCTATAACTTCGTGCATGCTCCGGCAAGAAATAGTTAGCAAAGGCTATTCCATTTTGCGAACGATTGTCGAACTTTTCATCAAAGAAAGCATTAAATTATTTAATTTTAAATCATAGAAATTAAATTCACAGTTATTAGTAACGAGTTATATAAGAATTTTCGCCCATAAAAAAGTGTCGTATGCGAAGGGTAGTTGCGATTGGCTGAAAGTTTACTCTGTTTTTCTTTTTTTTTTTCGTTCCGAAAATAGTTACGAAATGGCCGCCATTTTTAGAACTAAAGACGGGCCTGGTACAGATGATGCGCGACGTTTGGTTTTATAATATTAGGATACATTTCAACGAACCATGCACCTTTCTCTTCTATACCTTTATAATAATAAGGGATGTCAGCATTTTTATTAGGACACTGCTTCTACAATGGAGACAGATAACGCAGAACGATACATTTTTTAGCGTGCAGTGATGACATGGCCGCTTTTCTTCGCAGTTGAAAAATTAAAAATTGTGTCAAAAAACACTTATTGATGTTGTGAATTTTAAACAGTTATTATTCCGTTAAAATTGTTCGTGTTTAGAATAATTCGACTCGATTATGTCGGTTTACCAAAAGATAATATAAAACAATTAAAATTTCTTACCTTGAATTAGTGTAAATTACTTGTAAATTGCATAAATATGCTGTGTTAAATTTTTGTCACGTATATTTATTTTGTATTTATTTGTTCAGTAATACAGTGGAACGTGGTTAACTCGAACCGATATAACTGGAAAGGTTTACATTGACACGACGATTCTACGTTATAAGACACATGGAAATATTGTATGGATAGTTTATCATGGTCCACAAATAAATCGATGCAGGAAATCTTGATTTTTAGCCCAAACCTCCGTAACTCGATGTCCGAATATACCCCTCCGTTTGATTCCAGTTAACCAGATTCCATTGTCTTATGTAATAAATTGCTTGAATGTATACAAGTGCAATTATTTAATTGTAGAAGCTTTGCAATTACTAACGACTGTAAAAATTTTAAAGAATTTTCTGTAATGTAAATTGCATAGAATTTTAATGCTGTATTTCCTTAATTGCAACATATATGGCAAAATATAATATTAATAACGGTATCGGGGCATTAAGGCTTGAGTCTGCCGCTCTGGGCAACCTTGAATCGAATCCGAGCGATCAACCCCTAGAAATTTTTCGCCCCATTGTGGGCCTGGCCGAACCCACGATCCGTACGGAAAAAATGGCACTTATTCAACCTCCAAATAACGGCCATTTATATGTTCTTGTCAGTGTCCGTGATTCAGAGGTTTGTTGTATAATTCGTTATTAGGTTACTTATCCAAGGTTTGCAGCAGTGATAAAAAATGCTCCTTTAGACACTCTTATGCTATTGGTTCCAAAAAGAGTTACGTTTTTAACCTTTAAAGGTATCTTTACACAGCACATTGTTCCATTTCGAGAACGACACTTATTTTCTGTTTAGGCAAATTTCTGTTTTATAAAGAACTAATTTTAGACACGTTTTATCTCATGTATACATACATTTATATTAATGAAACATTCTACACTTCGAAATTTATTGAAAAGTAAAGATTACCATGCTTTAAAACTACAATGCCTTTAATATTATATTAGTTCGTAATTAGTAAAGTCTACGAAATAAAAATTGCTACAGTGTTTTTGATGGCCCGAATTTAATTCCGGATTTCCCAGAGCTGTAATCCGATTGATGCTTTTGCCGCCTTATTTAACTATATCCTCTTATTAAATATTAGAAAATAAAGTTATTAGCTAGAAAATAGTAAATATATTATTTAAAGTAAACTACACTAACTAATAAAGTTCAGTAAACTTGCCCTAAAAGTTTATAAAAACTAAAGCCATATAACCAGATACCAGCAAGGAAAAAAAGCAGTATGGAAGTTAAATGGCTTCAAATTCCAGCAAACCGGAAGCATCATTCTTCAGATAATAAAGGATTAGTTAAAAAGAACGAATTTCAGGTGTTCCGCACATAGTAATCTTGTACTATGTGCGTCAATACTTAACAGTTGTCAATCTTAAGGTGTTAAGCTGTTGTTTATATTTAACATATTTTAAATTAAATAAATCAAAGTTGTTTAAAAGAATTGCAGCCTGGCATTGTGATCGTGTCACAATAAATAATTGCTCATATTTTTTTATTTTCTCCTGATCAATAATAAGCCACACAGGAAATGGTAATATATATAAGTGATCCAGTCACGAATGTCACATTAGTACGAATAACAGCCATGAGAAGTATCTATTTTCTCCTCATAATCATTTACGTAAGTGAAATATCTCATAGGTAAGTGATTCTGTATTTGCTACAAGCGAATATTTCTAAATCTTGGTTAAAATATAAAATTTTAAATGTAGCGCCTTTCAAATTTGTAAATTTTTTAATGGTCTCCTTTTCTAAATTCCTCCAAATACAAGGAGTAGATTTATCCAATGTTTCACAAACTTTTTAAGTATCATAAATAAATTCTTGGTAGAGGGTTCGTATTTCACGTGTCAAACAGGTAAATTGGGCAGTTTCCCATACAATGTGCTTTTGGGTGCCATCATGATTGGCAGATTTATCGAGTAATGCGGCCGTATTTTAGGAAATTTCATTAAATTATTTGTGATTCTTTGCTTCAGTTTCCTAAATTAGTAATTAATCATCAAAATTTGTGTAAGAGTTAGAGTCGTGAAGAAAATTCTTTAAACTTCACGTGGTCAGTCCACTGTCCGAGTGAGAACCCGTGATTATTCGTTTGTATTTCGTTATTATTTCATCCACTCCGCCATTGGTGGAACCTGTGGCTATTGATGATAACGTGAAAGTACAATTGACAATTAAAGAGAAATTGAAGCGGTACTTAAAAATTGACCTTATTATTTTTAAAAAACACATGACTTCCCTTATGAATCAAATGGTTATGTAGAGTTTATCGAATTCTACTGTCTCTACGATTTTTACACCTGTGTAGAAGTCCCTTTGTTATTGAGATAAAGAAAGGACAGACAGCCAGACACAAGTAGGTATTTATAAGCCTGCAATTTTTGAAAACTGAAGTCCAATAAAATAAGCTGAAATGCTTATCTTTGTTGCACGTAACTGAAAAAAGAAATGAAAGAAAAACATTATGTCCATAATTTAATTTCTTATCATTCTAAATATCATTTGCATATAGTAAAATCATATTCTATTGCCGAGATGTTAAACAAAGCTGCAAGATTTCCCACATTGCATGACAAATTTCATGGATTTTAGTATTGATCAAACGTATTTATAATAAGCAGAATTTACCTTATTTTGAAATGGAAAAGTTAATTTTAAAATAGAAAAAGCATGCTTTGTGTGTTTATTTATTCTGCATAGAAATATAAAATTCACTTCACTTAATAATAAAATAACACTAGAATCACATCTGTTATTCATCTGTGAGATGAATATCAAATGCATTAAATTGTTTCTACAAAGAGACGAAGAAGGAATGATGAGAGTGATTAAAAAAGTAATAATGAACAAGCAATTATTTATAGTAACGTTGTCACAGCACTTGACTGCAGAAGCAGAAGGCATAGCAGAAATTAGTTTTAAATGACAAATGCTTTTTTTTATAAATGATTGATTGATAAAATCATATTTTATATTTTTTTTATATTGCTGACATAAAGGTAAAAAATAGGAATATTTTAAACATGTTTTTGTGTATTGATTTGAAAGAAGCATTGCATATGATCCTATGATCCGTTCTTTCAAATTTCTTTCACTGTATTTATTATATTTTTGTTTTATATTTATATTTTTTATAATTTTATAAAAATTTTAAGTGTCTTACATTTGATTTTAAATAGAAAAAAAAATCTTATTAAATGATGTAATACTTGGCTTCAGTTACCTATCATATGGCATAAAAGCTTATGATTTGTAGAAAAATAAGAGTAATTATGTATTTTTTCAGCAGTGAAATAATGTAAAAACATTGGTCTGATTAATTTAAAATGAATAATTTAAGAAATCGTATTTCAGGATTTAGAATGCATGAAAAAAAGAATAATTAATAATAAACAATAATTTTATAAATATTTATGGAAAAAGATATTCACTCAAATAATTTTTATATCAGTAAATAGACTTTTACTAAATTTTCATAACATATCATTCGAGTGCACAAAAGATAAACACGTAGACTATATTATAGGGGAGACCGGGGCAAGATCGGCATGTTAAGCTTTACTTAAATTTTGTGTAATAAATACTGCTGTAAACTAAAAAAAAAGCTTTGCATATTGTCTATTGGAATGTTACCTTACTATAGAACTGGTTAAAATCAGTTTAGAAATAAAAATAATTAAAATAATTACAACTTTACAAGAAGAGAGAAATTGACGAAGTTGCCCCGGGTATAGGGGCAAGATCGGCAACTTCTCTCTTTTTGTAAAGTTGTAATTATTTTAATTATTTTTATTAAAGTTGCCCCTGGTATAGGGGCAACAGTAATGGGGCAAGATAGGCACGTATATAAAATTATGTTATTAACAATGTATAAGTTGGAATTCACTATTAAAACAAAGAAATACAAATCCAACACCCATTTAATATTATTACAACGAAATGCAAGTTCAAAGACATATATACATGAATAACAAATGCAAACATGTTTTCATTTATCATCTGTTTGATTTTTATCCTTTGCTTCTAATGTGGCTTTATGTTGCCGATCTTACCCCGCTAGTCATGATTTCGAAACATTAAGTACAACCCTGAGAACAGAATGCCAAGCCACGATCTGGCCACGTGAATAAGTTGAAGTTACATCCTTCTAACAGGAAAAGTAACTTTCGTTATCATGGAATTATAACAAAACCTGCCAATTCAATATAAATGGAAAAAAAATATTATATGGAATTCAACGAAAATGAAAATTTGCTTGATAATTCAACTACGCTTGTTGGAGAACAATAAAAACACTACACTCAACAAGCCACCAATAAAACTCAACTGCCTAACCTATAGCCAAAGTCTCCTTTTAATTTGTTTTTAAAAAAAAGCGCTTGACAAACTTGCCCCGCATGCCGAAGTTGCCCCGGTCTCCACTATATATATATATATATATATTCATTAGATGCAGTTTGAGTTAATAAATATAATGTGATTAAAAAGTTTACACAAAGTTTTAAAGCCAGTAAAACAACTGGGTAGTTTTAATACTCGCAAAACATTTATAAAGAAAATATATAATCGTTATTTTAAATTTCAATGGATTTGACAGCATTTTAGCCATGGAATACTGCCTTAGCTGCTTTGCGTCCGTCTCTCTGAATAGCGGTATTAATTTAACCTAGTGACAAAATTTAACAATACTAAATGACCCTCATTTCAAAGCGAAAAGTTCAGAATGTGATAGCCTTTCTTATCTTGTAAGCAACGCAGTGGCATAGCGTAGGTGTCAGCCGCCAGTGGTGGAGGAAAATTTCGCCGCCTCCTTATTTAGGTATCTCAATTTAAAAGACTAAAATTCAGTTTCTTTACAGAATAAGTACAGAAAAATTGTGTGCTCGTTTTAATCAGTCCGAATCGTAGTTGCGACAAAAATATGAAATGAAATGGTTCAAATTTATTCAAGATATTATTATTATTTATTGTGAAATTTTACTGTCCCCTAAAAAGTGCAGCCCGGGGTGGGCAGCCTCTGCTGTCCCGGGCTGCAGTGAAGCAACGGTTTATAAACCTTGCCTGTTGAGGTGTTCAGTAGCGCCATCTGTTAGCACTGTGAAATACATTAATACTATTTTTAAATAGTTTGAATAGATCTTGTACAATGATTATTTTTATTGGCACAAGAGCCAAATAGGATAAACTACGCTACACAGCTGTATAAATGTAAGTAAATATGGTAGGAAAAAATAAAAGTAAAGAAGTTAAAAATTATTATCCAAAGTGTATCGAACCTATACTACTAATGTCTTTCAGACTAATTTTGTACCTGATCGATTGTTTTGGCCTATATGTATACACGAATATGTTTGCAGCACTGCATAAAGAGGAACCAGAAATGCCGAATACAGAAGTATCGAATTTAAAACATTATATAATTATATTTGCAGTGAGTTTAATTTAACAAAAGCAACACGTAATTCCATAAAATATATCGACAAAATATATCATTAGTAAAATTTACATTAAAACAGTTATGAAAATAACTTTTTGAAATATTGATTTGTATACAAATTTTACTGCTTTAATTAAAATCAATGGCGATTGTTCTAAAAACCTTGGTGAATACATGCGGCTCTACACGAATGTCACGCCATTCTTACCTGCTGTAATAATTAGTAATGCAGTAAAATCCTCACTCCTTACTTAGAGCTTAAACAAAAATGAATATTTTTCAACTTTACTTTATTCTAAAATTAAGTAAATTGTGTTTAAGGTAAGTATTTAATTTAATTTGATTATAATCAATTGAATTTAAAATATAATAAACATTTATATTCAAATTATTCTGAAATCTAAATTAATGTATAAAGAACTCGAATTTGCTCCTTCGTGTTGATAAATTACTAATAAAAAGTATTCATTTTAAATTAACTTAAATCTTTTGAAGAATTAAAACTGCTTATAAGAGTTTATTGAAAGTAATTTGAGAATAGAATAAAAAATTATTATCCATTCATGTTCGTTCTCTTAAACACACAAACAATTGTTACTTTGCCCATTGAACAAAGAAATTGAAACGAATTCTTAACTTTTATTGCTAATTTCAGTTTCAGAAAGTTTTATTTTTTGGTTTGGTCCTACAGCAGCTGAGTTAATAACACAACTGAACACAGACCGCGGTTATGAGTCTGGCCTTTTTGTTCAACAGCTTGAATTGGTTTGGTTTAATTTATTTGATTAGGCAACGAGACACACGTAGTCGACCTTCCGAGAATATGGCTCCCGGAGAATTTTAATGGAAAACCTGCCTCTATTATGGTTGGTGTTACTAACGTAAAGAAAACCAAGAAAACTCCATGTGGCCTGCCCATTGGCCGAACTCGAAGTATTGAACAACTACCACTGTTGTTCGGTAGTTTTATCCACTCGGCACTGGTGGATGTGGCTACTTGGAGCCCTATGAGTTTTTTGTGTCAAACACTAAATAGGAGCCAGTTTACAATTGAAGGCTAACTGGGTGGCACTTTTGCAATATTCTTTTGTTGTGCAACCTTATCCCATAAATTCAATTCTTTCTGTGGGCAAAACCATCTCATACATTTAATTCACAACAAATGGGAGATTTGTCAATGAAGATTACTTTTAAAGTATTTTTTTTTTGGCACTTTGCCTAAGTATTGTGTAGCCATATCTCACCAATACATTCGAATTATAAGGTTCATTAATTGCTCTTCTACAGATTCGTGTTATAAATGAACATTTTTATAATTTTTTATAAATTAATTGTAAAAATAAAGAAGATCCTTATTAATTCTGTTTATGAAAATTGAAAGTTTGTTTTGTTAAGTTGTAGCAATGCAACACTTGGGCGATCTGCTTAGGAGATGCCTTCTCGGCTATCTTTTTAAGGATAACTGACACCTTTTCAGGCGTTACACATATGGATAACAGGCAGGAATCCAAGTCCCAAACTCCCAGTGTTCAAAGAATGTAACTGCTTGGCCACGGGTGGGCCAAAAATTAAAAAAAAAATTCAATTGTATTTTCATTTTCAGCGTAGAATTTGATAGGATCTGGCGCCATGTAGTACCCGATGATTATGATAAATATGATCCTCCCCGTGTTGAAGGTAAGAATGTTGTTATGTAATAAATTTCTTCGAGAATAATTTAATTAATTATACAATTTCTTTTCTGATTTTAACCAGGAAAACCTGTTACTGTTTACTTAAATCTCGAAATATTTGACATTGATGATATAACAGAAACGACGATGGTAAGAGATAAATAATAGCTTTAACGTACGAAATTCTATACGTTTGTGAAAAAATCTCATGCTATATCTTTCAGGATTTCCGAATGCACATGTATCAAACAGAACAATGGAAGGATCCCAGACTGAGACTTGAAATGTTGAACATAACAAATTGTAAAGTACTTCCTCCGAAAGCTGCAAAATCTATCTGGATACCAGATTTGGTTTTTGACAATAGCAAATGGGGGCAACTTTTCCAGTTTTCAATTCCGAATACAGCAATCACAATATATCAAGACAATACTATTGAAAAGATATCTAGGTTTGATTTTTTAATGTTAATCTTAGTAAAGATATTGTGATTATTACGTTTTTAAGTCCATTTATATGTATTCTATATACAGTCAATATATTTCACTACAGACTCTTTTAAATTTTCGCAGTAAATTTTAACGAATTAACTGTTAATAGATAAAGTGATCCCTCAGATATGCTGTAATGTTCTTGTGTTCTAATTCAATGATACGTTCCACAGATATTGGATATCAAAATTCTGAAATTTCCCTATTATTTTGTATAAGAAACACTTTGAAACAATTTAGTATCACGATCACCAGTGTATCATGTGAATATGCTACGCTAGTATAAGGTCTGCAAGAAAAATTTTTACTTTATCTCGCGGGTGTCGGAAGGTTTTTTCGCTAATGAACTTAGAGAATAATAATCATAATACAGCGAAACCTCTGAACTATAGCCTAAAACAAGAACATGAAAAATAGACATTGTTTAGAAATTGGATGTTACTTTGTAATTTTACTTTTTACAGATACAGTTTTCGAGTGTCATGTCCCATGAAACTTCATTATTATCCATTTGATATTCAGCATTGTGTTTTCAAAATATGTTTCCGTAAGAATGATGTTTTAATTTATAATTTAAATGAATAATTTACTATCTTTCTAAATATACTTTCTTAATCTATTAAACTGTTTACAAGAAAGTTTTCCAGGATGTGTATTAACTATTGTTTTCACACAGTAACCAGTTCAAATGAAAAGGCATTGTTAGAGTGGGCAGGTTCTGAAGATAGTCCCTATAAAGATTATGGATCGAGTATTATTTTTACAGAAGATATTCAACCCCTTAAGTATGAAGTGAAGATGCCGAAAGCTCGCAAAGGAACCGAGATATATATTGGCGGTAAGTAAAAATGACTATATTCAAATTTAAATGTAGATTAATATTGTTTTTTCTATAACCAGGAAGTTTTAGTTACTTGGCTGTACATTTTACTTTTATTCGTCGCCTAACTGGCAAAATAATTAATGTTTACGTACCGAGTAGTTTGGTAGTGGTTCTTTCGTGGTTATCATTCTGGTTAGACGTGAATTCGGTTCCTGCTCGAATCACGCTGGGAGTGACGTCCATTTTGACACTAATTACGCAAGTGGTACAATCCAGATCGTACAGTCCACCCGTTAACTACGTCAAAGCTTTGGATATTTGGTTATTTGCCTGTACCTCATTTGTAACTGCTTCTTTAATAGAATATGCATTAGCCCATCAACTGACAGATCCTAGTTCACAAGTACGTTGAAAACATTACAGTTTTTGAAAAATTCAATAGTATTAAGTATGTACTGCTTATTTTTTAAAATGTATTTTGCAGAAACGTGAGTCATCTCCCAGTAAATCCAGAGGAAAACAAACTGACAAGCGTAGTAATTCTAAGGAGAAACTAATTAAAGTTGAAAGCAGATGGAGATATAAGTTTTGTAACACACTGAAAGCAAGAAGATCAGTGAATAGATTGGATTTTTACTCGAGATTTGTGTTTCCACTATTGTTTTTTATGTTTACATTGTCTTACTGGTGTTACTTCCTGGGGCTTAGAGATAATGCAATTCATGAAGATTAATTTTCCACACGAGGATATTTTGCTTTATGGTTTACCTTGAAGTAGGATTTCTCTAACGGGATCCTGTAATCCAGGCTGATTTTTTAACCCGGCAAATAATCGGAGGTATTCTTTTTATCCTGGGAAATCCCGTAAAATGTTTAAAAGTTCATATTTTTCATATTTTGTGTTAAGATTGAGAAAATTTTGCAAATAGAAAGTATAATTAACTCATAAACTGTCAGAACACATTTGTATTTGTTAATTTTAAACCTGCTTATTCGTTTTATAAATTATTGCTCGTTATGACACGCCACAGATTGTGAATATTCAATATGTAGCTTATTTGTGGTAAGACTCTACTCTGGAAACTTTTTACTTGTCAGAACCTGTAAAATCTTGTAAAATTGCACTGATGCCGTTAATATTTAACCATGCTCAATAGCTTGAATACTGCATTATGCCGGATTGTGCAAACTCGGCAAAGATACAAACGAGTACAAACCATTCAAGTATGAAGTTTCTATTTATAAACCTAATTATTAAAGCCAAACGAACTGCCGAATTATCGGGCTATAAGCTCGATGCCGCTATTAAAACAGCAGAGGTAGATAAATTAAGAATACTGGACGGCAAAAAAAGTACTGTGACGCATCTTGAAAACAAACTAAAAATCTTCGCGGCTACAGGTTAAAAACACATAACCTCTGTCTTCTCTTAAATGCATTAAACACGATTCAACCCGCATCAGTTGAATCAAAAAGGGCATTCTCGGTATCACGACTTTTCATTATTAAAATAAGAATCAGATCGAGTGACTGCGGTATTGACAATTTTTGTTTTTAAAAATCTTATTATAAAAATTTACAATAATATTTTGTAATTATGTTTTATTTATGAACGAAATAAACATACTTTGAATCTTGAAAACATTCATACAAATCCTGAAATTTATGCAATTTTATTAAATGAATCTTCAAATTCCAAGTATTGAAAGATTGAACTATTGTACTTTTCTGTGTTTACGGCGTTTCTCGAATTAAATAATATGTTTAAATTTAATGTGAAAAGTCACTGAGAAGCAAAAAACATCTGTATTCCTGAATATTTATATATATTATCTCGAGAAATTTTGATAACTTATACAAAATTCAAGAAAGATTTACTTCTTAATGCAATGCGCAGGTATAAATAACTATGGCAGTGAGATGCATGAAAATAACAATTTTACAAATTTATGCTAATCATATATTTGCATATAAGAAAAGAAAACAATATAAGTCAACAATATATACCGAAAGTTCTGTATTCAGTACACTATTGTTTTTACCAATCTTTGCCTAGATTCAAAAGGGTGTTTTGGACAACGAGTAGAAGTAAATTATGAATATATAGGTGATCAGTAGTTTCAATTACGCGAATCATCTTTAATGTGTTCATTTTGAGCATGTTTAAAATATTATTTGAATTTATTTAAATTATTTTAAGCAGTATAATAAAGAAATTTACTTGAATTTACTGAATATTCCTCATTGCATTGCTTCAATTACTACTTCAATTTTTGATGACTATCTTTATTTTAGATATCTTTTAATCTATGGTGTAGATACATATCTTATTTACTTAATAAAAGAAAATCTGTAATATTGTTTTCATAAAACAGGATGTCCAAACTATAGTTCAGTTCAGTTCAGTTTATTTTATTTATAACATACCAATGGTAAATATCCGGTGCCGTAGAAGATAACCGGGTAGAATCGCGTACAGGAGAATAAACAAGATTGATACAAAGGGGTGCATCAGTACAAACAAACAAAGCGCGTATATACAAACATATAGAGTATATACAATGGTACAATGAAAACAGTGGAAAGACACTAAGAGTAAGCTGTCCAAACTACAACTGACAGCAATATGTTTTGTAAATTTCTTCTCGCATCATAATTCATGTAAATAGTAACATAAAATTTAAAGTGATATTTTTAATGCTAAATATATTTCGGTTCAGCAAGAATTACAAGAGAATTGTGCTAAAGAATCAGTAATTATACAAGCTAACCACTAAATACTAATCATGTGTTCGTGCCTCAGAACGGGCAGGACACTTAGAGTTATTCGTAGTTTCTACACATGTCCAACACTTAAATAAAGATCAGTTTTCCATATAAATTGCTGTCGGGAGGCAATTTCCATAGCAGATCGCCCATGTGTCACATTGCTGTATATTATCAAACCAAACCAAGTTTGGCCATCCTGTTATACGGCATTAAAATTAGTTACGAAAATATAATAATAACATCGATTAGTACGAAACAGACAAATAATGTTCACGCAATAT
The DNA here is from genome assembly GCF_000671375.1 of Centruroides sculpturatus. Taxonomy (NCBI): domain Eukaryota; kingdom Metazoa; phylum Arthropoda; class Arachnida; order Scorpiones; family Buthidae; genus Centruroides; species Centruroides sculpturatus. The sequence continues at coordinate 79,366 of NW_019386075.1, forward strand.
CAGAAATTATATACACTAGGTGCATTAGACTCTCGATTAACCGGGATAAAGAAAAATGTTACTCTAATTAATAAATAACGCAGATAATTCAATACAACAATACCATTTACAGACCTCACCCTAGTAACTTGGAATAAACTGAAAACTTCAGGAAATTTTGTCATTCCTTTCTTTTCCTTCTACTGACCAATATTCAGCAAATCGAACGAGTCATAAAACGATTTTTGATGACTTGTAGCCGGATTGATAGCCGATTAACTGACTTGTAAAAAGCATATTTGAAAAATGTTTGAGGAAGTTTGTAGAAAGCAGGAACAAGTTTTATATTCATCGAGGAATTCGACCAAGACAAATGTTTTATGCAGACAAAGTTTCCAGACGATTCTAGAAACCATGCCCTTCAAACTTTCTTTTATAAGACATGGTTTCTCCAACGTAATTTACAGAAACGTTTGGAGAAATCTTGTCTTGCATTCTCGAAATTCTTGAAACCTTGTCTTGTAATCTCTCCACTACACTCGAAAAACTCCTTATGCAGGAAAAGAAAAATATTGTGTATCAGTAGATTTTATGGTGGCTTGACCTTTATTAGTAGAAAGTTATATGGTATAAAGAAAGTTATATGGTATAAAGTAAAATAAAAAATGTTTATATATTTTATACATAAAAAAAATTTCTTGCGAACTAACAAAAATGTAAAATATGTTAAAATTGCCATAGAAGAGACTTATACACTAATTTTCATGTTAGAACACACGGAATTAATAAGACATTCAACGCTTTTATTTTTTAACATGTACTAATAAGCCGTTAGACATTACATCGAATAGGTAGTTCCAGTAGACACTTGTCGAAATAGACACTCGTACCGACACCTGATGACATGATGTTTGCATTCGAAGAAGTTCTAATTCTGAAACAAATTTATATACCAGGAAGTGCTAGCGCTTCTTGAAATTACGAGTTTTCGAATACAGCAATTACTCATTAAAGTTCGCATTTCAAAAAAGGCATAATTCGTGAATTAGTAAACAGAATGTAGTCATATTTCACAGGGAGACTTCTATGGCAATAGAGTTTTATTTACAGTTAGTTACAAAAATGTCCGATAGGATGGTATAAGGCACTGAACACGGTAGCGGGTAACTCAAAATGTCTCAAAACTTACGTTACACATGGTTACCCAAAGTATGTTGTGTAACCAGTCGATCGAACATTTAATTTTCGTAATGTCACGTAAAGCTTTTATTAGAAAATATAATAAATGGTGCAGCATTATATAAGCAAAAAGTAATCGTTCGTAATAAATGCAAAATGTAGTTCTGAATACATTATGCATTTCTAAGTAACAACTCGCATGTTTGAATAATGTCAAGGTTTCTATCTATAAATTCACTACGCATAGCAACCAACTAACTTTATTTTTCGTATTATTGCATCTTCATCTTTCTTTTAGATGAAAAATAATAAAAACCCTAATAATAATTTTAATTCTGCAATATACAGATTGAGGCAATAAACTATCGCTTAAGGAAGAAAAATACTGTTTTATTTAATTTTCAAAATAATGTAAACAAAAATAATTAAGTTTAATAACAGGTAATATGGCGATATAATGTTTAAAATGTTTACAAACGTAGCCTTAAATCACGCTATTTTTTGCGTAAATTTGTGAAGCGAAAATTTAATTATAGGTTCAAGTGCTCAGCGATATAAAAAAAAAGAGTGAAAAACCCTGGTCTAGACCTCGAGTGAACATTAGTTCTATATTACACCGCTGCGGCAAACAGTGCCAACAACCAGAAGCTCGATTTGTGGTATTTTCTAGTTGTAATTATAAATTACGAAGTCTTTATTCCTAATTACTATCAGTTAAAAATAAAAATAAGTTAACTTTTTAGATTGGCTCCTTACTTAAAAATGAATTATTTCTCCATAAAACAATACTATAATGTTTTTGTAAAATGGAATTTTGTATTTCATTAAGCTCCTCTATAAGGTGAAATAATGAATAAAATAAAATATAAGGGGACTAAAGTTGATATTTTTTCACTCTAAATATATTTAAAGATTTTTCTGGCTACAATTCCAAAAGTTATGTTAGATCTGTAAACAAGAAATCATAATACAGTGAAAGCTCTATTAACGCACACTTTCGAATAGCGGAAATCTCTACTTAACGGGCATTTTTACAATCTCCAGACCCTTCAAATAGGATATGAATTACATTTATTTCTAAATAACAGGCACCGTTCTCCATAACCAACGTTACGAAAACGTAAACGACCGCCTTTAATATTCTGGAAGAATTAATTATGTACGAAATACTGTATTTCAAAACTAAAACAAAGAATCGATTCAAATTCTCTTTCAGAGAACGAATTTTTACTGAATTTTGACCCATTAATAAATTTTTTCAGAGTTATTTATTCATTTGACAAGAATCGTTGTACAGTACCAATGAAGAATAGACTTTTAAATATTTATGTTTTATAAGTCATATGTACTGTACAATTACGCGTATTAAAGATTATAGACATACAAAAAACATGTTGAATTAGAAAACCGGAAAATTTCCAATAAAATTCAGGAGGATGAGCAATAGCGAGGTAATTTTTACATAAAGAATTTCCAAGTCAGGGGCAACAGTAAATACGACTGGCAACAACACGATTGAACAATAAAATGGGCGCCGCCATTTAACTGGTCGATATCCATTGGCCACATGAAGATACGGAAAAGAGACAACTACAAGAGTTACACGCAAGTGTACGAGTAGATTATGAGGTTCCAAAAAGAGCCACAGTTGTGTGGTAGATTCTCTACAGCTGAAACCGCAGAAAATGTCCTGGAGAATTTTCCACAGAACTCTAGCTGTTTGTGAAACCTTAGATCGTCTTGTTCTACTTGTTTAGTTGTTTCCCTACTGTATCAGAACGTGCCAATGAATGTCGATCAGTTTTTGTCAAAAATAGCACAACAGTACATCGCTCTTGCATCGCGCACTGCTAGAAAGACGCTGCCAATTTATCGGCCCGTTGTGTTATCGCTCATCAACAACGCTGCCTCTTATTTAGAAATTACCACATTTTGCTCATTCTCTCGACTTTTAATGTGGGATTTTTCCGGTTTTCTATGTAATGAACGTTGTAATTTTTGCAATAAACTAAAGAACAATACTCAAAATTTTTGTCGCAAGCATCATCAAATGAGATACATTTTTACATAACATTGCACAGTACTGTTTGTGTACTTACTGCTGTATTGTCACTCGCATTTCCTTTACGCTTCTGATTTAATTGCTGGTTTTTGTTTTGTAATACAAGTAGTACCACCAATAACAGCAAGTAAATGTGATAAATAGAATTGGAAATATAAATCTAGAATGAAAATCAAAACAATTAACACGTTTTTCAGATTTTAGAACTTTATACATGTTTTCTTTATCTTTATCTTCAAAAATTTTTGTCCTCCTCTCTGCCCATTTATTCGAAGAAGATTGCTCCTGAAAATAAAATTTATCTTTAAAACTGATTTCATTCACTATAGCTATTATTAAAATTTTATAAATTAATTAACTTAATAAAATTATCTTACTTTGGGTTGGTATACATTGAGCTGATATGAAAGAGCATACTCTAGCAATGACGCTGTAACAAAAAACGTACACACAAATAACCATATATCAAGAGCTTTGATGTAATTAACAGATGGAGTGTATGATCTAGATTGCGCAATTTGTGTAGTAAGTGTAAGAATTGATGTCACTCCTAGTGTAATACGAGCAGGAACCGCATTTACATGCAGCCAGAAGGATAACCAAGAGAGAGCCACGACTAAGCTACTAGGAAAGTAAGTGTTAATTAAGCTACTAGTTACTCGACGTACAAAAGTAAAATTGGCCATTAAACAACTGTAATTTCCTGCAATATAAAGCATTTCATTATAAATTTCGTAAGAAAATGTTTCGTACACAACACTTACCCCTTAACCAAATTTCAGTAACTCTACGAGGCTTTGGCACTTTCATTTCATACTTTAGTGGTTGAATATCTTCTAGTAAAATGATACTCGGGCCTCTTACTTTGTATGGACTACTTTCGGCATCGGACCAGTCAAGAATTAACTTTTTCCCATCATTACACACTAATAATAAATGTGTAATCTATTATTATTTATTTTAATTACTAAAATATGGTAGTTTTTATTAGGTATAGGGTGTCCACACGTAAAATATACACTTTAAACCACTTTGGAGACGAAACTGTTTGAAATAGATTAAGAAAATTATATAGATGCGTTTATCTCGAGACGGGGAAACTGTGGACAGAATTTCGAAAATAGTTACACTATTCATCGGTAGGGTCTACAACGCCGCCACTGTCACTTGTACACAGTTCTTTGTAAAAGCATACTGCAAACATTTATCATTCATAAACTACAATATAGAGTTGTTTCAGTAACAGCAAGTTAATTAATACAAAACAATTACAATTCTTACTAGTAGAGAGGGGTTCTACAACGTCACAACACTATTAAAGAAGCGGTTTAACAATCCGAGTCACATATAACATATTGCAATCGAGTTATCATATTAGCAACAGCTTAGTGCAACATATCGGAGCTAATAAGACTCCATTTTTAAATTTGGCTTCTTAGTTCTGATAAATACACAACTTCACCGTATAAATCCTGGATTTCAAATAGCTGCACGACCAGAAGTCACAAGGTGATAGATCGGATGAACGATCATGCTTCATAATCATCCTTTCATTGTCAAACAATTAGACAATACGTCTCTCACAATAACTATGTTATATGAATGTGATTTACTAAAAATCCCCATTATTATTATATAGAAGTGCCCAAATTTACAGCATGCGTTTAAAAAGCACGTTAAACGGTTTCTTTGATATTGCTGTGAGAGTAGCACTGTTAAACGCCAGAGAGAAGAAAAATGTAACCAACTTTGAAATTCTGTCCAAAGTTTTCCTGTTTCTAGATAAACGCGCGAACAAAATTTCATTACTCTATCTCGAACAGTTTTGTCTCCAAAATGATTTAAAGTGGCAACGTTACTTCTAGACACAGTGCAACTTACTAGAGCTTATTTTGAAGACACAATGTTGAGTGTCTAAAGGATAGTTATTCAGATTCATAGGGCAAGAAACACGAAAGCTATACCTGTGAAGAAACATGTGCTACTTATAACAGTTTAAAACTTTAGCAATCTTAAATCAGGAACTTCACATACCTCGAAACTTTCTGAATTGTTTCATCTTTGTTTATTTTAATCGCTGTATTTGGAAGCGAAAACTGAAAAAGTTGACCCGATTTGCTATTACCGAATACCAAATCTGGAATCCAAAGCAATTTTTCAGCAATTGGGGGAAGCACTTTTATACGTGTTAAATTTAGCAAATTAAGTTTTAACCTAGGATCTTTCCAAAATTCATTTTGATATAAATGCATACGAAAGTCCTGGAAATAGAAAAGTATGCAATTATGAATGAGTGTGAAAGCTCAATCCATGAGATTGTTTCCTTACCATCGTTCGCTCTCTTATTTCATCTACGTCCATAATTTGTAGGTTTACATAAACGACAACTGGTTTACCTAAAACAAAACTTTGTATAGTTTAATAATATATAAAATATTAAATAAAATGGGTTAATAAACGCTGACTAGAGAAATACTTAGCAGTCTACATACAACTAAATTTGGCAGGGGGTTCATTTCAATACATGCGTAAACATATCTAAAAAAACAAAGTTAGTATCAAACGCCTTATTGTGGCACACCAGGTGCTTTATATCTTACTTCACGTGACTTTGGTTGTTTGAAACACTTAAAAATTGTACTTTGTCGAGGTCATTTTGCAAATTTAGAACACTGAAAGTGCATCAAACTCTGGGTCGTAGTTCATGGCCTTTGAGTTTTGCGGCTTCAAAATAATGCTGAGCACACCATAATGAGCTGTAAAACCTGCATCGTGCAGTTCTCCATAGTATATCTTGTATTGCCTGTTGCGCGAAAAGTGCCGTAGTGGCGAGCTTTTTTACTAATCATTCTCGTGTGAAATTTTAGCGTAACAGATTTTGTTGCATTTAGACACGCGGAAAAAGCGACTATACTATAGAAGTCTATAGGATTTCAGAGAAAAAAGGAGATAATAGAAGTTAGTTACCATCGACGACAGGCGGTGTATGCTTATCATAATCATCTGGTATCACATCTAACAGGTATTTTCCACGTTGAAAACTAGAGAAAAATAAATAAATTTCAAGAAAATTCATATTTACTTGAAAAATAAAGTAACTTTTAGGTAATTTCTTATAAAAAGCTTTATTTATATTATTTTTTTCAAATAAATGACTCACCTTGCTGACATTCTACATATTAAAGTTATAAAATTTTAATATAAAATGGGCCAATTTGTACAACTTTTAATTATTATCTGTTCAATAGGAAAGATAATTTTAATTAATTATGAGTATTTTTAAAATCCAACCATTTCTAACTAAGCTATGGAACATGATTCAAAGGAACTGTCGCTGTTGATAACAGATATTTTTTGTCCTTGTTTTGTCAGTTGTTCTTTAATTTTAATTATTTTAATTACTACTTTCAATTTAGAATATTAAGTATCGATTTGTTTTTCTCTTCGTGGAACTTATTTATTTCATATGCAGCATTATTGATGTATTCGATGTCCTGTGTAAACAATTTAAAATGTATGTATAGTAAATTATATGTTATAGTAAATTAATTATTTTAGATATTCTTGTTTGTGAGAGAGTCATTAAAATTATAAATAGTGGCAAAATTATACCAGAACGAACTATAATTGCAGAATTTAACAGTTCATTCTTTATATTTACATTTGTTTTCTTGCAAAGAATCAACTAATATTCAATTGATTCTTTGAAAAAAAGAAAACGTGAAGATTCTAATCATCAAGAAGTGGTAGAAAAGCTAAGGGATCAATTAGCGCTAGTAAATCATCAAAAATTGAGAGCTCTATTAGTGAAGATTTGACTATTTTTAATGTTGAGCAACAAACAAGCATTATTGAAACAAAAGAAACAGAAACAGTAAGTTCTCGTAAAAATGTTGCATTAAAAAAGAATGTAAAAACTCGCTTATAACAAGACAGTTACCTAAAAATGGGATTTACCTGGTGATAAATTAATTCCCAGACAAAAAATGTATTGTGTGTGGTTTGATTTTATCAAATGAAGCTATGGTTCCCAGTAAATTATTGCTACACTTCTCCACAAAATACGATCACTTGTCTAAAAACCTCTTGAATATTTCAAAGATCTGATAAAATTACAAGAAAAACAAACAGTAAAAGTTTTGTAAAAAAAATTATATATATATACAATTGCTGACCGCGTTCAAGAAGCCAGTTATTTAGTTGCAGAAATAATCGCGAGAGAAATGAAGCCTTGTACTATTGGCGAAACTTTGATTCGCCCGGCCTATACAGCAATTGTGAGAACAATTTTTGGTGCTGAAGCAGAAGACTTTTACCCTACTTTTACCCTTCAACCAGTATACTTAATGATTAAGTATACTGGTTGAAGAATAAAAGTATAAAAGGTTTCATATTTGCTATTTCGAGCGTATACTTCGATTTTAAAACACGAAGATAAATTACATGATGTCATAAAATGTGTTTAAAACATTTAAATTTTACATAGAAAGAGTTGTTAATGATACTTCCTTACCTTTGACAAAATTCGCAAATGTTAAATGTGATAATAATTAAAAAGATATGAAACATAACTGTAGTTGTTAGTTGAATCTACAAAATGCATCATTGAAAATGAATAATGTATGCAGTTGTTCAATATTGATCACAGAATAAATTACCAAGCGTGATAAAGTAAGATGTTTGGTTTACCTGTTTACCCAACCGTTCAATAGGAAACGGGAAAATAATTATTTTTTAATAATGTAAAACGAGTTATTAAGTTGAATTTGGGGTTTAAAACTTTAAATATTTATACATTTATAAATATTTTAGTGGTTTTACTTGTTTAAGATATTTTAATGTCGTAAGGAATCCGAATTCAGATCGATTTCTGAGAGTTTTCCCCATTAACTCTTCCAGATTTGTATAGTAAAACAAATTCATCTCACAAGATACCTGTGTGAATTGGTACAGAAAAATATGTATTATAGTTATGTTTATAGTATCCGGGAGGTATTGTATGTAATTGAATTTAGATGCTTGGATTTCCTGTCTGTAGATTTTCACGCGAGCTTTGGAGTCAAAATGCATGCCAATAATGAGTCTGTCGTCTTGAAGTTTTGAGGCTCGAAGTATTCGAAGATTGCATCCTATTCAGCTTGAAATTTGGAGATATACCTGTAATGAATTAATCAAAATACTGCGGATGAGAGTTGTAGGTTATAAAAATACGTAGACCTGACCCAACATGATGCCTTTTCTCAACCATTGGTGTAGGTCGAAATATCATTAATTTCCTCTGAGGGACATCCGTGTAAATTTTTAAAGAATTATTTAAGATTTTAAAATATGAAAAGGTTGTATGCTTTCATAGTTACTACAGCATTATGATGTCCTTTCGTATTGGTTCGAATTAAAGAAAATAAGCAAACATTCCGTATCACCAGATAAAATTACTCGATTTATTTGGATGATAATTCTGATAGCAGCTAGAGGATGAGAAGTTTCGAAATTAGTCCTTTAAACAGATTTTACAGAATCCAAACGACGACTAAAAAGCAGTTTTATCCTACCCAACACCTACTTAGGTGTTGCAACACGACTGACACTTTGACATGCATGGGAAACACTTTATTTGGTCAATCAACAGAAATTTAGTTTTTTAAACAACGAAGCGGTATATTAGGAAAACAATATTTTCATTTAAAAGAGTTTATTTATTATAAATGACAACGTCACAACGTCACAGACATATGCCGAAGCAACAAAACCGAATTAGCCAAATTTCTTTAGTTCATAATAGGACCATTCGGCATCCTTTCAGTTTGCATTGGGACATCTGCATTTCTTGCTTTCATGCGCTTGCAAAGATGCATGGGAGAACTATCTAACTGCCAACTAACTCCATCCATTGTGCTTTAGTAAGTTGTGCTTTAGTAAGTCAACTGTTTTCCCGTGGAATGCTAAAGAGAATTAATTTTTTTTATGTCTAAAGGTATCGTACGCGCAACATGAAGTTTATGGAGGCGAATTGCCGTTTTGGATTATTCACCAGCAAATTTATGCGACTGGAGAATAATTAAAATCGCAAAACTCAGATGGCGCAACGTCCCAAATCGAATTAACACCGAGTAGAAAAAAACGTATGACGTGATCGATTGGTTAAGTGCACATTACGTGATTTTACGTCATGCTATAGAATTTCTACGTGAAATTAATGTAAAGTGTATGTTATCTTAAGTCAATTAACAATTTTACAGAGTTGTTATCTTGGACATTGACTTTAATGGTATTGTCGCCTCGTGTTTTCAAAAAATATTTTAAAAGTCCGGGAAAACAGTAGTTTAAGACTGTCGATATTATTTAAAATGGTGGAAAGAGTTGATAATGAAACAAAAAGGCGATTTAAAATAGAGAAGGGAGCTGATCCATCAGGTTGTAATGTGAAATTTAGTATTTTTGGAAAAAGGAAACTTTATTCACGATTACAGTTCAGTCTTTTAGGTAATCACTGTCGATATCAATTATATCTCTTGCTGCAAACTTACAATTTCATTAGTAGAAAATGACTAAAGATTTTTGTTGAAGTAACTCTCGAGTGTCGTTTTCACACGGATATTGTCATTGGACTGTGTATTTTCAATACAATACGCGGGGCGCGAAAAAGATGATAGTCGGTAGGCGTTAGAATGTGAAGGAGACAGAACTTCCCACCTATTCAGGCCAGCTTCTCTAAGGTTGTCTTTGCTTTATGTGTAGGCGCGTTGTGACGGAGGAACCAGGCTTTGTCAATTTTTGGATGAAGTTCTTTGATCTTGGTGTTCAAACCACCCAGCTTGCAATAGAGTTTTTCCATTACAATAATCTTGGTTGGAAGCGGCTACATCTTTACAACGACAAACAAACGCAGACTATCGCCTTGTGCACAATTAGTACACAATCTAAATCTTCACCTTTACCACCTGATAAACAATCAATAGGAGATGGACAATGGGAAGAGACGTTGAGTAGGTGCTTGATAATAGAAGGAGACATGTGAAGAAAACATTTATAAAAAATGAACCTCGACATACTTGGGAAGAATTTTAGTAGTTTTTACACTTTTGTAGAATACAGCGCTTCCAGTATAATGCTAAAAGAAACAAGTATCTTCTTCCGTTTGAACTTAAATAACTAGTCACTTGTAATAAGTAGAGAATTTTTATTTAAATTTCAACGGTTTTGTTTCTTTGGTTGGAATTTCAAAGTTTAATTCAAAACAAGTATAGAATGAGCTTATTGTAATCACAGATATTGCTATCGGTCATTGAATTTTAATGTTTTATTGTTTTATTTTTTGCAGTACGTTAGTTCATATTGTTAGCATTTCTTGATTCATTTATGCAATTGTAAATGATCATACTGAGAAACACAGTGCACTGTAACTGTAGTTAGTGAACTTGGAAACACCATGAATTAGTTGATTGAATTGATTGGATACGGCAATGAAACACGCGAGCAATCTGCCAAGGAAGAGGACGTCTCCAGAGGGACTTTCTATGGAAAACTGGAGTCGGTTTACATCCTACTTAAGCGAAGCAAAAAAGAAAGCTCCAGTGGCGTGCCGTGACATTTGATGATAGAGAAGCTGTGTTTCTGTAAGAAGTCGACTTCCAGGGGCAATCAATCAGCGATGGTCTAGGGGTCATTTGTATTCGTTTGTTCGATAAGCCAGTAAAAACCGTAGACTTCTCTAAATGTATTTATAATTAATAGATTATCTAACGCACTTTATAAATAAGCAAGTACAATATAATTAACTCAGTTATATTAGATTTGATAGATTCTCTCTAAATGCCAATACTCTCTTCGATAACATCTACTAATTAAAATATAATATATCTATTAGCCGTAACTATCTGGTTATAATTTTCAATATTTATTTTATATTGTGTATTAATGTTAAATTTTATTCTATTTTGATTTCCAAATTCCTTCAATTTTACGAAAGAATCGACGGAGATTTACGATTTTCGTGTTTTTTGCCAGCTTTACTCAAATTATTTAAATCGTCAAAGCCAATCTCATTCCACACACTAATTTTATTTGAAAATAGTAGGCAAGGCCAACAAAACAATTTTTGCATTTTTATGCATCCACAAAGCCATTTTATATCTTCATAAATTTTATCACGAAAATGTCGAACAAATTTTTTTTCGACGCATTTATATTTAATTTAGGCATTGGTCTTTCTCTTTTAATAATGTTTTAGTTTTCATTATATGGTCTTAAGCCAAAACTTTTTAAAAATAAATTTCCAATATCACAATTACATTCTAAATCGCTAGCCATAATACAGTAGACTTCCCTGTAACGCGTAGATACGTTCCTCGTTATACGAATTTCGCGTTGTAGGAATCCTTAAATACGTGAGCCAATCACAGCCCGACACGTGTGAAGTTTACGGACTACGGCTGTTTGAAAGGTTTTCTTCCATAAAATTAATTGATTCTAGACTAATTCGACTTGACATTTCCAAAACACGTATAATTTTTGGGAATAATCTGTATAAACTACGCTATAAACAAAAAATTGTAGGATTACTTACCGAGTGTGCACCGTTCGACGTCGCCATTGCTCAAGCTTGTTTTCGTCGCGGAGCAGCGCACCAAACGGCGGGCGCGATTTCTGATGTTATTTTTCTGCGAAAAGTTCGTTAAACTTTGGAGACATCATTAATAGAAATAATTTTAATCGCCGTTGAATAAGAAACGTTCCTTTCACAAGAAATGAATAAAATTACAGTGCTGTATTGGACTTACGGTACCTAATTTATATACTGTACAGACGATAGTAAACTCAACTTACTCGCCTAAACTCTCCATAGCGTGTCGCTGGACGGCGGAAAGTATATATATAATTATAATAAAGTTAAAATAAATTAAGTTAATATATAATTATATATACAGTACCTAATTTATATATAATTAATATATAATTATATGTACGGTACCTAATTTATATATAATACTGTACAGACGATAGTAAACTCAATTTACCCTCCTAAACTCTCCGTAGCGTGACGCTGGACGGCGGAAAGTAGTTCGGCTGCCCG
>NW_019386075.1:92136-118086 GCF_000671375.1 Centruroides sculpturatus
TGGCCTTTCTCTTTTAATAATGTTTTCTTTTTCATTATATGATCTCGAGCCAAAACTTTTTTAAAATAAATTTTCAATATCGCAATTACATTCCGAATCGCTAGCCACGATATAAGGGCTAAAATTAAAAATAAAATTATAAAAACTTACTTGTTAAAATAAAATGTGTGATGGATATACAATTATACATACCTGGTACAAAATATTCAATTGTATGAATATACTTTTAAAGAAAATTATAAATATAGTTATGTGAAGAAACGTACATAAAAATAACATAAAATAGTCTTTACTGTTTAAATATTAAAACAATCCACCTAGTTAAAATTGCTCCCTACCAGTGGCTCGTGGATAGAATCAGAGACGGTCTTGGTAGGTGTGCGGTGCGTGCATGCTTGCCAAATCCCGAGGGTGCCGATACCCTCGGGATTTGGCAATGTCAAATGTTTCTTTTGTCGCATCACTAATATACCTCAAAAGACGCGACAGGGTTCTTGTAAATTTTAAACGTTTCTCACCATAGCTGTAAAAGTCTAAATATGTTAAACTTAATAGATTGTCCGTCTTTTGTTTTCTAACTAATTCGTTTTAGGACCAGGTGTTGTCCACGGAAATTTCCAAAATTTACAACTTTTCGGTCACTCTCGTCGAACTGGAAAAATTTCTGTCTTTATTACATCTAATACAGTATTTCGAAGAAATCAGTCCCCACTGTACTCGGCTATAGATTGGTTCGGTTAAGCTTTTGTTTAAGTAATATTCCGGCTCTTTCATCAGGGTTTTGTTTATGTCCCCAATTCCCTAATCGCTTAATTATTTAACTACTTCTTAAGTAGAAATAAGTCGAAACCAGTTACTTTGTACTCGAATATTTGTAGTCTCGGGAAAAAGTGGAAAGACAAATTTTTACGACAAACGGATATATAAATCGTAAATTTATGGAAAATAAATTCTAGAGTTTTTTCTGTACTTGGTGCATCTCTCATTCGTTAAATTTAGTTGTAAATGACGCTATCGAAGTAACGGTTAATTTTTTTAACATTACACAAGAATTGTACACGTTTTTTTCTGCATCCCCTTAGAGATGGGACGTACGAAATCGTAATATCACTGGTTTAACATCGAAATCCGTGAGTAATATAAAATCGGAGAGCGGAATAATAATTTCAAATATTTTAATGGATTTTTTAAACTCCCGTCAACTATACAGAACTATCGTAAAAACATACCAGTAAATTCTTTTCGGTCGGGTTAAGTTATAAATCTACTCGTTATTCACGTAATCGGGCGAGGGCGGCCAAATATCTAACGGGCGGGCGGCTAACAGCCCAGAACCGGTCCTGGATAGAATTGGAAGCGTTACGTGTGTTGCATCCACCCGAGGTCCTAAACCGGGTGAGGTTGGTGCTCCGTAAAGCGCGTGCGCGAATCTGGCTTTTTGGATTCTGACGATACGGCGATTCCACTCCGCCACTAATATTCGAATATACGATAGCGATCTTATATTTTTTCGCGTGTAGTATAGAAATTTGTAATAAGATACGTAATGCTGTTATAATAAAATATTGTGCGATTATTTTCATATAATTAAAATTAATATGTATTTATTTTTTAGAAAATACGAGGGAAGCGGCGCATCCACTGCTTCCAATGAAAAGCTCCATATGGTCAGTTGAACAACGTGGCACAAATCTCCAACCAACTACCAGTGATTATTGTTGTTATTCACTTGGCCACTGATAAGCAGCAACACTGGAACAAGACCCGCTTTTTTTTCTTTAGAACACACGAAACTATCTTTACTACAGTTCTATCAGTCTCAATCTTTATAGCCTTTCCCTTACAATTTCAATTAAGACTATAGTTTTATATCTTCAGATAATTGCCACTAGTTTTTATGAATATATTCACATATAAGGATGTATTATTTGACTTTATTTTCAATTTTACATAAAATTACATTAAAATGAATTAAATTTTATTTCACTTTTATATAATTTTCTGAAATTCAGTTTTCTAATCAATATATGAATATTTGACAACGGATTTCTGGAGAGTTGTATGGGTTTCAGGTTTCTTTTTATTGAGAAATTTGTAATTATTTTATTAGGGGAGATCGGGGCAAGATCGGCATGTTAAGCTTTACTTAAATTTTGTGTAATAAATACTGCTGTAAACTAAAAAAAAAGCTTTGCATATTGTCTATTGGAATGTTACCTTACTATAGAACTGGTTAAAATCAGTTTGGAAATAAAAATAATTAAAATAATTACAACTTTACAAGAAGAGAGAAATTGACGAAGTTGCCCCGGGTATAGGGGCAAGATCGGCAACTTCTCTCTTTTTGTAAAGTTGTAATTATTTTAATCATTTTTATTAAAGTTGCCCCTGGTATAGGGGCAACAGTAATGGGGCAAGATAGGCACGTATATAAAATTATGTTATTAACAATGTATAAGTTGGAATTCACTATTAAAACAAAGAAATACAAATCCAACACCCATTTAATATTATTACAACGAAATGCAAGTTGAAAGACATATATACATGAATAACAAATGCAAACATGTTTTCATTTATCATCTGTTTGATTTTTATCCTTTGCTTCTAATGTGGCTTTATGTTGCCGATCTTACCCCGCTAGTCATGATTTCGAAACATTAAGTACAACCCTGAGAACAGAATGCCAAGCCACGATCTGGCCACGTGAATAAGTTGAAGTTACATCCTTCTAACAGGAAAAGTAACTTTCGTTATCATGGAATTATAACAAAACCTGCCAATTCAATATAAATGGAAAAAAAATATTATATGGAATTCAACGAAAATGAAAATTTGCTTGATAATTCAACTACGCTTGTTGGAGAACAATAAAAACACTACACTCAACAAGCCACCAATAAAACTCAACTGCCTAACCTATAACCAAAGTCTCCTTTTAATTTGTTTTTTAAAAAAAGCGCTTGACAAACTTGCCCCGCTTGCCGAAGTTGCCCCGATCTCCCCTAAATTATAGATTGTAATATATAAATAAGCAGTGGTAGTCTCAAAGAGTTGCGATTGCTCAATTAAAATCATATAAAATATATGAATTGTTCTAGGTATTCACTGTCCGATTTCAAAATTACAAGTAGTGCCACCAATAGCAGACACTGAATAATATAAAAAGAAATGGAAAAATAAATCTTGAATAATAGTCAAAACCATTAACAGATATACTAGGTTTAAGAATTTTCCAAATTCTTATTCTTTCTTTCTTGATTTCTACATTACTGTCTTTAGGAGTTTTACACTTTTCTGCCCATTTTTCTGTTTTCTTCGTCGGGGATAATGAACAACACTAAAAAATAAAAAGAAATATATTAGATAATATACAGTAAGTGTAAATATCAGTGTGTAATTCAGAAATTCAAGAGTTCCTAAAGATTCTTTTTCATAGCCATGCTGTTTTTAGTTAAAATAAAGGACAAAGACTACGAGTATGAATTGCAGTATGGTGAAAGGAAAGACAATGTAGTAAAAGGTAGCAAAGAAGAAAATAAAGGAGACTAATAGAAATGAGTAGGACACGTTAGAGGAATAAAGTATACAGGTAGACAATACATTCGAATGTCCACCAGTTTTCTTTATTATTAAGAGAATAAAAGAGGGAGATGATACTGTGGAGTCCGATATTCATGCTTGATATGTAATTTTGACTATAATTTTTATGAATCAAACTAAAACTCGAAATAGAACTCTATCAGGAACATGATCACAAGAAGAAATAATACTTTTGTGCAATAATGAGTAGTGTCATTAACATTTAAATGACTTATGTGCCATCAATTGTGTCATTGACATTTCAATGACACAATTGATGGCACATAATATTAGTAAGCATGAAGATCTGAGAAGCAAAAGCTTTTCCCTAAATATGGAATATTCGTATGATCATTGGATGAGGATTCCTCATTAAAGAAAAAAAGACAGTGCAAATAGAAGAAAGAAGAACAGGGTATTGATAGACCGAAAAAGTGGGGACTTCGATCAATCACCCATCTTTCGCTCATTAAATGTATGTATATATACTAATTCATACACTTACTTTTCGTGTATATTCTGCTCTTTGGATAGCAAACGCATATTCTATCAACGAAGCCGAAACAAAAAACGTGCAAGCGAATAACCAAATATCCATAGCTTTTACATAGTCCACTGGTGGAGTGTACGATCTGGATTGCAACACTTGAGTGATGAGTGTAAGAATGGCGGTAACCCCTAGCGTAATACGAGCAGGAACCGCATTTACATCCAACCAGAAGGATAGCCAAGACAAAGATACTACTATAGAACTAGGTACGTAAACGTTAATTATACTACCAGTTAATCTTCGAACAAAAGTGAAGTTGGCATACAGGAAACTGTAATTACCTGTAAATAAAAGCAGAAAATATCATTATAAATGAATATTGCAACAGTTTCTATAACATATTTATATCAATACTTTCCAGTTACCCAACATTCTATTACGTGATAAGGCTTGTGTAACTTCAACTTGTGTTTTAATGGCTGTATGTCTTGCATTAACGCAATACTTGGACCGTAGTGTTTATATGGACTGTCATCAACATCACTCCATTGAAGAACTGCTTTATCTATTGTATTTTTTACTGAAAGAATATATTAAAAGTAGTTTCAAGTCGATGGCTGTATATTTAAATTTTTTAATGGAATGCGTCTCAGATTATATACAGAGTGGGTGAAAAGTAACTAGGCATTCAGAAATCGCTGTAATGTCTACATTTCTAAATTAATGATAAGGATAATTATTAGATTCTTACCGTATTAAATGGAAACGTAGATGAATGACTTAAAATTTAATGCATTTATCGGTGTAATTCACCAACTTTCCTAACAATAGGAGATCGTAATGTGGATAACGATCATTAACTCCGCGACCGAACCAGTTTCATTAAATTTCAATGACACTTCTTGATTGTTTGTGGACGGATGACACCCCTTTATCGTATGTCACAGTCTCTGCATAAAACCACCGATTACCAAATCTCGTTGAGTGCAAAAAACTACGCTCTTTTCAACAAACAAGCGATTTCCATCTTTTTGCCACTGGGCGTGTTGCCTCTCTTGTTCTCTGGCTGCTATACAGATGAAGAAATTATAAAATTACACTCATCGATGTACATATGTACATATAACTTCTATAACGTTTGCATTAATACAAAAATTATAGCGATTTCTTAATGTCTAGTTATTTTCTACTTACGCTGTAAATTTAAATGCTCCCATACGCATCAAGCCCCCAATGAACTTTTATGTAAACTGAAGATGTGAAAATTGCGTTATTTGAGGAAATTATTCAGTTTCTCAACATCGTTGTTAAAGATATAATGAGAAAAGAGTTTTTCTGTAACCGGATTTCGTAAAACAGTGCTTTTATAAAAAGTGCTATAGAAGGGTTCTAGAAAGAGAATGTTATAGAAAGAGGTGTTCTAAAATGGTAAAAAAGGAAGGTGTTATAGAAATACTCCACAAAGAGAATTTTAAAACGGTATTGTGGAACGTATCTGGAGAAGTGTGCTAAAAACATTTCAATAGGCTCACCGTTGGCCTAGAGACTATCGTTCCCTCAACGCTGGGAGTTCGGTCGTGGGTTCGCGCCTCGCTCGGATGGGCTGGCCACATGGACTTTTCCTGATTGTCTCCACGTCTATAACGCCTGAATAGGGCCAGTTTTCCTTAAAAGACCTCACGGAAGGCATCATTTTCCCGCGCGCGCATGGCCTACGTGAGTGCATACTCCATGTTAACCAAACAGAAAAAAACGAGAAACATTCCAAAAACATATTTACAGAAGACTTCTAGAGGGAACGTGTTACAGGAAAAGCTGTTTTAGTAAATTCTAAAAACCCTTTTCTAGAAAGCTCTCAGAATGAGATTGCTCTGGAAAATAATATTCTACAAAGATTTTAGAGAAAAGTGTTGCAGAACGTGTTTAGGAAGGATCCAGACACTTTTTCTGAAGATTTCGGGAAAAAAGTTATTAATTTCTGAATTAAATTGAATGTTACATATAACAATTTCTACTTTAGTAACTAAATAATATACAAAAAACCTCTTAAAAAGTCATTGAAACAGTTTTAAAAAGTGTTAATGTCTCAAACAAAATATCTTTCGGTATGTGTAAAGTACTAACATAAAAACGAAGAGAACGAGAAAAGTTTATTTTAGGTAGAATGAAGTTGAATTTCTTAAAGTGAAAATTTAACAAAAAACGTCATTTCATGCAAACTAAGAGAATGTAATTGCAAGTGTTAATTGAGATCCTGCTGTCCAGGTCGTTGTTAAGACGCGAACCCGTGACACTATTCTAAGTCTTCACTGTATTTAGTCTGAAATCTGCATCAGAGCATATAAGATCAGCTTTCAAGTACAGTAGATAACTTCTAAATCTGACCATTTCTTGCACAGAGAGGAGCCGGATTAAAGGGAGGGTACAGGATTAATCGAGCTAATTCTTTTTGGAGGCAGGAGGCCTGAGCGAAAGGTATTTAACTTTGTGCATCTGTGTTTATGTATGTGTGTAGGAGTGTATTTCGTTTAATATCTCAGGACAGGATAAAAAAAAAACAAAATTTAGCATGGCAACTAGTATATAAGGGCACCAATACTGTAAATTTTTGGTGGTTAAAAATCGAAGGAATTGGGGAGAGTGAGGGGTCACATGTTATAGCTCGATAAGGGTGGTACTTAATGAAGATTATACACTATATTAGCATTTACAATGTATTATAAAACACGCTCCTAATAATTACGGTAATACAAAATGGCAAAATTTAGCTTTTGCCATTTTGTACTAATTAATAGCATAAAAGTTATTTTTTAAACAAATTCTCGTAACAGATAATACCGCGCACAATTTAATTTATATTTAAAATATACTTACTCAAAGCAATTTTAAATATACAATTCTGAACATCGATTGGATATAAATTTAAATTCATGGGACATGCCACACGAAAGCTATACCTAAATGGAAAGAAATAAAAAAATATATTTTATTTCAACCCATAATTATGGAAAACATAAATAGTGTTAAATAAAACAATCTGAAAATCACATTAATTTTTTTGTTTAGTATTGTTAACACAAAGAAATTAGAAAGAATGTACCTGGAAGTTTTCATAATGGTGTGGTCTTTACATATTCTTATGACCGTATTTGGGATAGAAAATTGAAAAAGTTCACCCCATTTACTATTGTCGTAAACTATATCAGGAATCCACAAAGTGCTTTCTGCAGAAGGGGGAAGTACCTTTGTCATTGTTAGATTTAGAACTTCAAGTTTCAATCTAGGATCTCTCCAATATTCATTCTGATAAAAGTGTAGGCGAAAGTCCTAAAGATTATGGAATATTTTAATGTAATTTTTTATATTTATATACAAATTTTAATGGTAAAAATACATAAAAGAATTTGTAAGATATTCGCTTACCATTGTTGTCTCTCTTATTTCATCTACATCCATGATTTCCAAATTTAAATAAACATTAACTGGTTTACCTTAAAACATACAAAGATTTAAACGTGTTGTATGAATTTACAGCAATTTTTGACTTAATAATATATAATATTGTTAATTCTTAACGTATGATGCTGCACAGTAATATAAAACGTATACCTGGTGTAGTGAGCCACACTAAGGAAAATTCATTCTATCATTGCAAGTCTTCACTGTATTTTTAGTTTGAAATCTGTATCAGTACAAAATCAGCTTTCAAGTACAGCAGACACTCGTTAATCCGAACATTCTTTGCAATGATGCGCAGGATTAAGGCGAGCGTGCAGGATTAATGAAAACCTTTCGGCTTTTTATATCGATTCTTTTTGGGGCAGGCAGCAATAGTGTACACAGAAACGAAATCCGAGTAAACAGGTAAACAGATGTGTGACTAATCCATGACTAACCTTTCATAAAAACACGCGACCACACTGGAAGGCATGCTGGAGAAATGACAGCCGGATTAGCGAGAATATCATTGTACTTTATTCGTGTTAAGTGCTTTTGACAATGCATTTTCAAAACAGAGTTCTCTTAACTATTTCCACCTTGGTAAAGTTTCAATAAGCATTCTTTAAGGAATCTGCACCATAAATATTTAAATAAAAAATCAGAACAATTATCATTGTTTGTGTTACTTCAGTTTATTCGATTTAATGGCAGTTCGAATGCTGGAACTAAATCGAATTTGGCTAAATAGTAAATATTCAGTAAATCTGTGTAAGTATTAATTGTAAGTATTGTGTTCATATGTTTATTTCTTATCACTGTAAACAGTATGAGGGCATTTCTTCTATGCTATAGTGGGTTCGACTAGACTTATGATGAAGATAGATAGGCGATGCGGATGGGGTTGCCATATTCAACAAAGATCACTCCCAAAAATTCCTCGAATTGCTCTCCGGATGCGATTCTCAATCTCCCAGAACTGCAGTTTGGCTCTCTTAATCATCCGGCCAGTGTTGTTTTAGTAATACAGATGTGTCAATATAACTAAATTACTACGGTTTGTTACTGTTGCTTGAATAGCATCTATTATTCAGTGCAGATTGAACAATACCCAATGTCAATGCAGTGTAAATTACATGTTACTAACACTGTAATAACAGTGAGAGTAACATCGAACCCCACTGCAGTATAAGTAGTCATTTTTCTAATTTAAATTGCTAACAAGACATTTTAATAATCGAAACTCTAGTAGATGATATATAATTATCATTATTATCACATCTAAAATATTTACTTACCATCAACACGAGGTGGAGAATAATTATCATAGTCAGCAGGTATTATATCCATCCAACTGTTATCAAGTTCAACACTATAACGAAAATAATAAATATGTGTAATAAATTCTTCAATTATTATCATTGGCATTGATTAAAATTCAAATATCATTTATAGAAATCTTGTTTAATACGCTCTAATGTATAGAACATCTATTTGCCTAACACTTAATCATCTGTTGTACGTTAAATTGCTCACCAGTGGTCAAGTGGATAAAACCATTGAACACTTAGTAGCTGTTTGCTGGTTAATGCCTTACAAAAGGGTG
The DNA here is from genome assembly GCF_000671375.1 of Centruroides sculpturatus. Classification (NCBI taxonomy): domain Eukaryota; kingdom Metazoa; phylum Arthropoda; class Arachnida; order Scorpiones; family Buthidae; genus Centruroides; species Centruroides sculpturatus. The sequence continues at coordinate 101,253 of NW_019386075.1, forward strand.
AACACGTGGAGTTTCCTGGGCCAGTGAATGAAATTCAATGTGAATTTCATTCACTGTACTTTCGAATTGATTTTTGTAACGTGGGTTATCTGTATAAAATTACGATATAAAAAAAATAAATAATTATATTAATTTTTTCTAAAAAACGGCAAGGAAACCTGGTTCATGTTTAAAAATAAAGCATATAATTCGTGTTAACTGCACTAATCTATAAGGTTATGAATAATTCACGATTATGGATAATTTAATTATTATATTGCGTGTTGCTTAATTAATATATTTAATTAAGAGTATATATTAATATATATACTCTTAATTAAAAATGATACACCTATGGAATATTATGTTTTTTAATGAATAGTAAAATAAGCCGGTAACATTGTTGCTAGACTTTCCCGGCATACTTTGTTTTCATCCGTAGTAATTGCTACAGTTACTGTTAAGTTTTTACATTGGTTTGGCAGATATAAACAGGATTGGGACATATCTCTGGAACCAATTGTCTGATTTCTCTGAAAATTTCTAGAAGTATTTCTCTGTAAGGGAGACGACTAGATGAAGGACGTGACTCGAGATATGTGCTCACTAGTGTCGCGGTTCGCACATCACCAACGGACTGGCCACGTGTAGTTATCCGAGTTTTCTTCACGTGGGTAATTCCACGTGCCCACAATGGCAGGCTGCCTTGGCATTCTGCTTTGTCACTGACACATAATACACTAAATACAAAATCTGCATGGTATACACAAACTCTAATTAATACATTACAATTAGGGGTAAACTCTGTAATTTGCATATTTATTGTTTATCTCAATCTGAACGTCAGTAAAATTTTACATGGATTAATTGTTCATGTATATTTTTACATTTTTACTTAATTAACTACGTAATTAACCGAACATAATATAATATTTGCGCGATCGTTTCTTCTTCAATGTACTCTGTGTATAGAATAAACGTCCAAAATATTTAATAATCATAGACTGTATTAATAATACAGGAAGATAACCTGGCAACAATATGTTTTCTGCCATGATTTATAAGTCGTAAAGTTTAATCATTAGAAAATAATTACTCTATTTTTTTACTAATATATTAAAATAGAGGTAAAGAATTGCTTGTCATTCAATTACATTCTGTGAAATACGGCAACACCATACATAAGCAATGTGCCTCCGAAAATGTGTCCCAGGAGAATTTTTTTGTGAGAGATTCTCTACTGTTTGAGTTTTGATGCGTGAAAGAACTTGAAAAAGTATACGTATGCAGCCCATAGGACGGGTGCAAACCCACGACTATTCATCATGGTTGTGGGTTAAAGATTATTCAAGATTCATCAATTCTTCCAGGTAAGTGCACGCTTCTAGTTAACATGGGAGTAGGAAATAGAAATAGGAACCGTGAGAAACAATCAAGAAAACCGGTTCCTATTTAGTTGTCAGACACGTCTAGTGTTCTATGGTTTTGCAGCAAAAGTTGATTTCCCATGTTCAAAAAGTTTGCGAACATTTAGATTAAATGAGACAAATGTCTCTATCCGTGAATTTGGTCGAATTAAAATTAAATTAATTGTTTTTAGCATAAAAAATTCTTATAATAATAATAATGGCGTCAGTTTTAAAGTTTTATATTTAAAATAAATGCAGAATCACTTACCTTTGAGATACTTCAATTAAGTAAGAGATTATGAGGAGTACGTTGGTACCTCTCATTGTTATTTGCATCAGTGTGACGTTCGTGACTAATTTAGTTATATATATTACTGTTTCCCAGCGTTGTTTATTATTGATCAGAAGAAAATTAAGAAATTATGAGCTCGTTTTTATATACAATAAATATAGCTTCACTAAGTTAATTTTGAATTTTTTCTTTAATTAATTAATTTAATGTTCTCCCTTATATTTCATATAATGCCCATCTTCATTCTATTAATATTTTGGAAGCCAAAATGAAATATAGAATGCTCTTGGTGTTCTCTTCATAACTCATTACATTTCTTCCATATTTTATATTCAATATTTAATTATATTTTGAGTAAATATATTTTTATTAGTAATGCTTCTAATATTGAATGAAAATGTCAATGTGATTGCTTGAAAATTATAGTTCGAAATGTGAATTTTAGGCGTTGTGTGAGCTTTCCTGCCGAACAAATTGATGTATTGTAGTGAAGCTATATATATTTAATTATTTAACAATAACATTTCAAATATATTTTTGTGGCCTGCTAGTGGTCGAGTACACCACTGAACACTGGTCATGGGTTTAATCCTGTCCAACAGATAGCAACGTAGGTTTTTTCACATTTGTAAATCCGAAGTAAGAACCAGTTTCCCAAAAGTCGCAAAGGTTTTGTACTAATAAATGCATACAGATAATTAAATTAATTATAATTTTAATATAAAAACGAAGAAACAGAGATAAAAAAGAATAATTAAGTTTTTACCACTGTTAATAATAATTATCAGGTGGCTTCACTGCATTACACAACAGTGAATGACAGAAAAGCTACCTTTTCGGTAGCTATGAATACGGTTTTGTTTAGTTAGTTTGGTTATATCAATGCGATAAGTGTGACCTACTACTCTATTTAGGTGTGCGAATATGACGAAAACCCAAAAAACTCGACGGGGAACAAACCCATGACCAGATTCAGTGGTTTTATTCACTCGTCCTCTGATGGGCATAGTTACGAGTAACTTTTATTAATTCAAAAACACAGCTTGAAAATTGTTATTTTTATTGAAATTCACGAAGAAATTATGTAATAGGTTGTGTATAAATTCTAGACAATAACAATAATTTTATATCTATAAATATTTGCACTACCTTCTTATCGATTATTTAATTAAACAACAAATTAACACGCGAGGGAGGAGGCTATAGTCGTTAAATCATTCTGTAGAGTCTAGACTATATCAATAAAATTTTAACTATAGGACAAACAATAAAATTGTCAACCATATTATCTAACTTAATTCCGTAATATACTTATAATATTTCAATATGCAAAAGTTATAAAAGAAAAGATAGAGTAACAAAGATACCTGCTTCCTGGCATTGTTTACAACAGTAGAGGAAGTATACTCTTCTTAGATAATTTTCCTAACCAGAAATCATGTAGTTTACGTGCAAAGCACCAGGTAAATAACACACTAATAATACTCAACTCTAATGAGGGGAATAATTTAAATTTTCTTAACTATGAGCAAGAAATATTTGAGGTTATCGTCTTTTATGTTCAGTTATAAGTAAATTACAGTATGATTTACGTACAACCTCATTTAGGATCAGCACTTTATTGACGCATTAAATGTTTACTTTATATAATTTTTAATGCTTTAATGCATTTAAATTACAATTACTAAAAACTATCAACAAGAATACTTTATAACGCACTTCATATTCACTAAAAGTGATTCGTAAAATTTATTTAAAATAAGGTATATGTTCTCAACGAATTCAATCAAATTTTCTAGGAGATATTTTTAATAAAAATATATTTTTTTTATCCTCATAATGAAAGATTGCATAAAACAAAGTCATTTGATTCTTACACAGAATCAACAATTATCTCACCAATTTTTTGAATTTAAATGCAGAATTAGAAATATTATGTGCACATAGAAAGATAAATATAACCAATAGACATTTTTTCTGGGTGGTATTCTAAGATTTGCTGGGTCAATCCCCCAACTTTCCACGCTTATTGTGGGCATGACCGAATCCACGATGAGTGTGGAACTCCTTCTGTGTCCACAGTTCATATACAACCATAATTGAAAAAAAGGAGCTAACACCACGCATTAATTATGATTTAATTGTAATTAATAGGTAGAGTTAATGCTATTTTACTCTTTTATGCATTGCCGTTTTATTACATTGCTGCCAAGTGGATAAAACCGCCGAACACTGTTATCAGGTTTGTGCTGACCAACGAGCTACCTACGTAGAGTTTTCCGAATTTATTCAGGTGTTTAACAGCTAAAAGTGGTCGAGTTTTAGTAGAAAGTGCTTCCGGGAGGCACCCCCTTGACAAATGGCCCAAGTATTGTAAACCAAACCATTTTGTCGCTTCTCTGGATCGATTCTTCAAATTCGTGGTTACTAGGTGACGACGTCATTGATTGCAACCCCACACATCGTTGCTGACTTTCACCATTGATAACTCTCAATATTGATTTAGACATTTCTACTGTGGCTTGTTTATATAAATACTAACTGACCACTGGATGACACTGAATATTTACAACAGATCTTTTCTTTTAGAACTTAGTTGTCTCTTGGAAAAGCATTGTCATAAACGGATCCGCCCTAAGAACGGTGTCAATAATAGAAATTATATTCGTAGAACGTATTTTTAACTATGACATCACACTTAGATATAGCATTTTTTAATAGTCATAATAGAAAATTCGGAGCACGAGTAACTATGACGTATTGTCCGAGCGTTAAACCGAACGGTCTTCAATTAAATAAATCTATGAGGTTCTCGTTATATTATGTTACATTGTCAGCTTCGTATACGCTATACCTACAGTTTGTATCTTATAATCATAATTTTTGACATTGAGTCATCTTTTCAGTATTCCGTTAGAAGAAAGAATATGTCAATGACGTTGAGACCATCAGTTGTCCCGGATTTTTTTTGACTGCCATTTAGGGACAGGAGAGATTCTAAAAACTGTTCCTATAATGAAGTATATCCTTTTTTTCATGGTTTAAATGTATTTATATCTCTGGAAACGTAAAAATGTACATCCTGCGTGTAAAAGTAATAAAAGTATATACTTTTGTTGCCAACAGGTGGCGGCTGATACGTAGTGATCATAACAGTTAGTATAATTAAGTACTGTATATATTAAATTCTTTATTATGTCTTCAGTCTGATCATATTCATTTGGCATATTCTGGCATGTTATTCAGCATGCCAGTGTCCGTAGTAGTACGGTTGACAGAGGATTACAGAAGTCGTTCCTTGTGGACCAGACTACCAATAGCCAACTGGATAAAACCAGGGAATACCGAGAATTAGGCTCAAATAATTAATACACTGATTTATAAGCTGGCTGAAATTCTTGTGTTTATAGTTTAAGGCTGACCCGATGTAAGGTTTAATTTATCTGCAGTTTGAACAACACCGTAGTCGAAATATAAATCCGCTCCATCACAAATGAGTAGACAGGGCCAGACTGCATTGAATTTAAAATGTGATGAAGCGACTTAAAAACTGTGTTGTCGTGCTGACTTTGGGATCATTTTGTGTTCAATGTAGCTGGTCTTCTGTCAAGCTACTCTGTTTTCCGTTTCAGTTCCTTAAAAAAAATCAAGAAAGAATTTCTGGATATAAAACCAAAACAACTTCATTATGCCCCTTTGCTATAATTTGCACTCACGTGCTCTTAGTTTTGGCCTTGACTGTTGATGATATAAATAGATTACATCATTTGTCATCCATATTTAAAATACAAGAAGGATTAACGAAGCTCTTTAATATTTACCCCAACTTCTTAAAATAAATTATTCATAATGTAATTGTCCTGTACCTTTGCTAGATAACATACCGAGACCTCCTCTGAGGTATTTCAGGGTAGCGTTCTATAAATTTAGGAAGCCAATAGCACCCTGCTAACTCTTTATCAGTGTAAAATGTTTGGAATGTTATTTACTGCAAGTCTCGAAGACAATTGCGCAATGTTGTGTCTACCAACGTATGTTTTATATATAAAATCGGATTATTCGATGAAACAGTTTTTCTCCCTGTTATCAAATAAGTGTAATATTTGTACCTATACGAGACTTTGTAGTATTTGTTATGTGTCGTCTAAGCATCCATCTTGATATCCCAAATGCCTACGCGGTAGCATCTTTCTGTTTCTTTATCTTCCAGCTTTTGCGGTATTCCTCGGAGTTTTTCACTCCAAACAGACGAGGTTCTGAACAATACAGTGTAATAAATACCACTTAAAACTGCGTAAATGTTAAAATACAGCTGTTATTTTTTACAGAATATTCCAATTTAGCAACAAAGTCTGTAGAACCTTTTAGTGAGGAATTCAATAAATACCGAATGCCGATCGTATTCGATTATCCGAAATTGTCTGGTAATAATACAGCAGCGTGCAGTGGTACACCAGATTTGATTCCTGGTATATAACAAGGTTGGTAATATTTATAAATTGATTGGATAAACGGGAGAAATGGCGATTTAGATGAATTAAGGAAAAGCGAATGAGAAATTAAATTAATTCTTTAATTTATAAATATTTACAAAAACAAGTGTATTACGTTTAAAACTTTTAAATTAAAATTAAAATCGATAGATATTTATATATAGTAAATGCAGAATTACTTATCTTTGAGATATTTCAATTAAGTAAGAGATTCTGGAGAGTAGGTAGTTAACTTTCATCGTTATTTGGGTCAGTGAGACGTTCGTGATTAATCCAGGGTGGCTTATTATTGATCAGAAGGAAATGAACAAAGTATACACTCGTACTTATATACAATAAAGGTAGCTTCATTAATTTAATTTCATGTTCTTCCTTCGTTCCATTATGGATACTATATTGAGATTAGCTTGAGATTGCTCTTGGTGTTCTCTTTATAATTCTATACATTTTTTTCTTTTTTTAAAATATTCAGTGATTGAAATGAATTAGTTTTAAAGTAAATATAATTTTTTATCTTAAATATTTCTTACATCAAATAAAAATTTCAATGCGATTGCTTAATTAAGAAATATGGTTAGAGATTATTGTGATTTTTAGGCGTTGGTTAGCTTTCCTGCCCAACAAACTGCGGGTTGTTGCAGGGAAGCTATCAATATTTAATTATGTACAAATAACAGTGGACATTCAGTAGATTTTTCTAATCAAATATGTCTACAAATAATAATTTTTGTACTAATTCTGCAATTATAAATTAATTATTTACGTATAAAATAATATAAATACGGTCTGTGCAATTTGTTCTCATAATTTTGACTTGACTCTTATCTAGAGTCACGTCAAAATTAAAATAACTATCAATAATAATATTTTGCTATACAAATACTAAGTACCAGTGAATGCGCACACATAAATGAATTAAATACAATTAAAGTTTAAAAGCGAAGAGAAATAACTAGAGATGAATAATTAAGTTTTAATCACCATTAATCATAATTATCGAGTAGTTTCTCTGCATTACAGAACAATGTATAACAGGAAAGCTGCGTTTACGTAGCTGTGGATAACTTTTGTTAATACAAAAATAAAGTTTGAAAATCGTTATTTTTACTAACATTCAAGCGAATATTACATGTTATAGACTGCATACCACTTCTATATGATAGCAATAGTTATGTATCTATAAATATTTGCTCTAGTTTCTTATTGATCATTTATATCTACAAGTTCTCGTGTTGTATTGTCCTATACTTTGCAAAGTAACGTGCACTTCGTTCGCAGCATCAACAGTAGAGTAAAAAATATTGTAAAGCAGCTTTATGAAAAGTGAGTACACAAGACCCATTTTTGTTGAATTTGGAAACTGGTGTATCAATTAACAGAAACCTCTATTGTTATGCTTCCTTTGGGGGTCATTTTATCTACAGTGCCAGCAGGCCATCTTTTATTTCTCTCCTTGACCAGAAAGAAGGATTGCTTAACCTGAAACAATAATGACGCATTCTCGCTGAAAGAGTATATTCATAATATCAAGGCTCTTTAATTCTTCCTCCAAATCCATCAAAATAATTATTCACAGTGTAATTGTTCAGTGCTTTTCACAACTTAACACGCTAGATTTGCTCTAAGGTATTTCAGGTTGGCGTTGCATATTTACGAGGTCAATAGTGCTGTGATAACACTTCATCATTGTAAAACACGTTCGCCAAGTTATTTATTATACAATTCTCCAAAACGTACGATGTCATGTTTCTTAGCGACTATCTTGTATTTTCGAAGTGTAATATTCCCACACACGATACACTTTGTTGCGTTCGTTGATCCGTGTTGTCGAAGTATCCTAAATGCCACTTCATCAGCAATTCTCGACATTTTTCTATCCTTGACAGTTTTAACACCATCCCCAGAGTTTTTTCACTCCTAATACTGCAGATTCTATTCTTGCTTTGTGGGAATTTTTACATGTAGATAAAAATAACCAATGATATTTGTTGAAATATTTGAACCTAAAATTACCTAAGTATCAAAATTTGGTAATGTTCATTATCATTAACCTCAATCAGCTGTCTAATCGCATCATTATCAAGGACAACTAATAATGTAAACAGTATACTCTGGAAAGACTGAAATAAACTAGATTTTTTTATTTGTAAAGAGGCAAATTATACAAAACTTTATTCTTCACTTAACAAGTATAAGTATAAAAAGTTCTTCATTGGTTTTATTGTTTTACATCTATAATATGAATGCATTAAATTTTTAAAGATAAAATCCTTTTATTTTTCAGCATTCGGCTAATTTGTGTAATGTATAATGTAAAATATTTATATTATTTATAAAACAAGGCATAAAATGAAAAGTATGTAGTGCATGCAGTGTGTCACTGTTTGTGTTTGCTATAATTGAGAAGATTGATTACTTCGTCAATATTTTAATGCAGGTAAAAGCTAGGTTTAATTACGTTAGATTTTAAAAATATGAAACAAATTTATTAGGAATTTTCATTTATTTCTTAAGAAAATCTTTCTGTAATTACAAAAACATGGATGATACGTATATATACGTAAAATTAATTAATCATTTAAGCATTCAATTTTCAGAAACTTCACTTATCTGAAGCATGCAACGTTGAGTGCTTCAGATAAATGTTTAACTTATAAAACTGTTTCCTGTTTAAAAATAAGAACTTCTGATAAATTATCGAAAAATTTATCTAAAAAATATAATGTAGAGTGATTTATTTAGTAAAGTTAGCCCACCAATAGAAGAGTAAATAACACAATTCAAGACTGACAAGGCCTCACCGAAGAACTTGTTACCTAAAGTTTTTTTTTTTTGGCTTACTTTAGTTTAGTGCTTAATTAGCAACTAAATAGCCAGTTTCTTATATGAAATGGTCCAGGAAGATATTCCCCCTTTGGCAAACGGCTGAAGTGTTACATCTCTTTCGTCCATCAAATCAAACCGAGTTACCATGACGTGAAGAATCATGAAGTATAAAATTTATTCTATGTTACATTAAGAAACAAAGAAGATTATACCGAAAGAAACCTATTTGAGATGATTTACAGGGACAAGACACTAGTAAAAGCGAAAGCATTGTGTCGAAAAATTGCAGTTTGGTGCTGTGACAACGTTACTATAAATAATTGCTTATTCACTATTAATTTTTTTTATCACTTTCATCATTCCTTTTTCGTCTCTTTGTAGAAACAATTTATTGCATTAGAGTCGTTTTTTTATTCATCTCACAGATGAATAAAAAATGCGATTCTAGTGTTTATTTTACTATTAAGTGAAGTGAATTTTGTTTCTCTGCAGAATAAATAAACACACGAAGCATACTTTTTCTATTTTAATATTAACTTTTTCATTTGGAAATAAGGTAAATTCTGCTCATTATAAATACGTTTGATCAATACTAAAATCAATGAAATTTATCATGCAATGTGGGATAACTTTTAGCTTTTATTAACTTCTGGGCAATAGAATATGATTTTACTACATGAAAATTCTGTTTAGAATGATAAGAGGTTATGGACAGAATATTTCTCTTTTATTTCTTCTTACAGTTACGTACAACAAACATAAGCATTTCAATCTATTTTATCGGACTTCAGTTTTCAAAAATTGCAGGCTTATAAATTCCTAATTGTGTCTGGCTGTCTGTCCTTTCTTTATCTGAATAAGAAAGGGACCTCCACACAGGTGAAAATCGCAAAGACAGTAGGATCCGATAAAATCTATATAACCGTCCGATTTATAGAGAAAGTCATGTGTTTTTTTTTTTAAATAATAAGATTAATTTTTAAGTACCGCTTCAATTTGTCTTTAATTGTCAATTATACTTCCACGTTATCATCAATAGCCACAGGTTCCAACAATGGCAGAGTGGATGAAATATAACGAAATACAAACGATTAATCACGGGTTCTCACCCGGACAGTGGACTGACCACGTGAAGTTTAAAGAATTTTCTTCGCGACTCTAACTCTTACACACAAATTTTGACATTTAATTGCTAATTTAGAAAACTGAAGCAAAGAATCACTAATAATTTAATGAAATTTCCTAAAATACGGCCGCATTACTCGATAAATCTGCCAATCATGATGGCACCCAAGACCACATTGTATGGGAAACTGCCCAATTTACCTGTTTGACACGTGCAATACGAACCCATTACCAAGAATTTATTTATGATACTTAAAAAGCATGTGAAACATTGCATAAATGTGCTCCTTGTACTTAGAGGAATTTAAAAAAAAATACCATAAAAAATTTACAAATTTGAAAGGCGATACATTTAAAATTTTATATTTAAACCAAGATTTAGAAATATTCGCTTGTAGCAAATACAGAATCACTTACCTATGAGATATTTCACTTACGTAAATGATTATGAGAAGAAAATAGATACTTCTCATGGCTGTTATTCGTACCAATGTGACATTCGTGACTGGATCACTTATATATATTACCATTTCCTGTGTGGCTTATTATTGATCAGGAAAAAATAAAAAAATATGAGCAATTATTTATTGAGACACGATCACAATGCCAGGCTGCAATTCTTTTAAACAACTTTGATTTATTTAATTTAAAATATGTTAAATATAAACAACAGCTTAACACTAAGATTGACAACTGTTAAGAATTGACACACATAGTACAAAATTATGATATGCGGAACATTTGAAATTCGTTCTTTTTAAATGGTTCTTTATTATCTGGAGAATGATGCTTTCGGTGTGCTGGAATTCGAAGCTATTTAACTTCCCCACTGCCCCTTTTCCTTGCTGGTATCTGCTTATATGGCACAAGTTTTTATAAACTTTTAGAGCAAGTTTACTAAACTTTATTGTTTAATATAGTTTACTTTAAATAATACACTTACTATTTTCCAGTTAATAAGTTTATTTTCAAATATTTAATAAGAGGATATAGTTAGGTAAGGTGGTAATGGCATCAATCGGATTACAGCTCTGGGAAATCCGGAATTAAATTCGGGCCATCAAAAACACTGTAGCAATGTTTATTTCGTAGACTTTACTAATTACGAACTAATATAATATTAAAGGCATTGTAGTTTTAAAGCATGGTAATCTTTACTTTTCAATAAATTTCGAAGTGTAGAATGTTTCATTAATATAAATGTATGTATACATGAGAAAGAACGTGTCTAAAATTAGTTCTTTATTAAACAGATATTTCCCTAAACAAAAAACAACAGCGTCGTTAACGAAATGAAACAATGTGCTGTGTAAAGATACTTTTAAAGATTAAAAACGTAACTCTTTTGGTAACCAATTGCATAAGAGTGTCTGAGGAGCATTTTTTATCACTGCTGCAAACCTTGGATAAGTAAACCAATAACGAATTATACAACAAACCTCTGAATCACGGACACTGACAAGAACATATAAATGACCGTTGTTTGGAGGTTGAATAAGAGCCATTTTTTCCGTACGCATCGTGGGTTCGGCCAGTCCCACAATGGGGCGAAAAATTTCTAGGGGTTGATCGCTGGGATTCGATTTAGGGTCGCCAGAGCGGCAGACTCAAGCCTTAATGCCCCGATACCGTTATTAATATTATATTTTGCTATACATGTTGCAATTAAGGAAATACAGTATTAAAATTTTATGCAATTTACATTACAGAAAATGCTTTAAAATTTCTATAGTCGTTAGTAATCGTAAAGCTTCTACATTTAAATAATATCATTTGTATACATTCAAGCAATTTATTACATATGACAATAGAATCTGGTTAACTGGAATCGGTCGGAGGGGGTAATTCGGACTTCGAGTTACGAAGGTTTGGGCTAAAAATGGAGATTTCCTGCATCGATTTATTTGTGGCTCATGATATACTATTCATACGATATTTCTGTGTGTCTCATAACGTAGAATCGTCGTTTAAACCTTTTGAGTTATAGCGGTTCGAGTTAACCACGTTCCACTGTATTAATAAACAAATAAATACAAAATAAATATACTTGACAAAAAATTGAACACAGCATATTGTATGCAATTTACAAGTAATTTACACTAATTCAACGTAAGAAATTTTAATTGTTTTATATTAGCTTGTGGTGAACCGACATAATCGAGTTCAATTATTCTACATACGAACAATATTAACTGAACAATAACTGTTTAAAATTCAAAACATTAATAAGTGTTTTCTGACACAATTTTTAATTTTTAAACTGCGAAGAAAAGCGGCCACGTCATCACTGTACGCTAAAAATTGTATCGTTCCGCGTTATCTGTCTCCATTGTAGAAGCAGAGTCCTAATAAAAGTGCTGACATCACTTATTATTATAAAGGTATAGAAGAGAAAAGTGTATGCTTTTGTTGAAATGTATCCTAATATTAAGAAACCAAACCGTCGCGCATCATCTGTACCAGGCCCGTCTTTATTTCTGAAAATGGCGGCCATTTCTGAACTATTTTCGGAATGAAAAAAAAAAACAGAGTAAACTTTCAGCCAGTCACAACTATTTTTCGCATAAGACACTTTTTTATGGGCGAAAATTCTTATATAACTCGTTAGTAATAACTGTCAATTTAATTTCTATGATTTAAAATTAAATAATTTAATGCTTTCTTTGATGAAAAGTTCGACAATCGTTAGCAAAATGCAATAGCATTTGCTAACTTTTTTTTTTTTTCAGAGTATGCACGAAGTTATAGCGAAAAGTTATTGAATATTTTTTTTTTTTTTTTTTTCAGAGTATGCACGAAGTTATAGCGAAAAGTTATTGAATAGGCTTACCTGACGTTATGCTCTCACCTGGACTGACCCGGTTTGATGATGCGATCGCAGCATTCCGGTCAATTTGTCATTTTATACAAAAATTACTATAGCCTGGGGTAAAATGGAGATTTGGCAACTAAAACACACTCGCTGTTGTTAATCTAAATATTTCGTAACTAGATCTAAGTACTTTTATTTAAAAAACAGTTTATATATATATATATATCCCAATATTATTTGGTGAAGTTGAAAGGGGATCTTGTATGTTGTAGAGTGGGACATAAATCTAAACCCGGCTCTAATAGTGTCCATCAATACTTGAATGATCAAAACCTCTGAATAACGCTTGCGGGTTCGCGCTCGACCAACTACTGACCACGTTGGTTTTTTTACGTGTCTAACAACTAAAGCGGGGCTGATTTCTTATAGAAAGTCCCCCTGAATGACACTCCCTTAGCGGATCGCTCTTGTATTGCGTTGACTTCTTCCATCAATCTAAACCTCTCATTAATTAAACAGAACATATTATGTAAATACTTAATTAACGGAAAAATGCTAACGTTGAAACGGATTTAAATTTTTTACAGTAATTAAGCGTTAAAATCAAGTAAAATATTTACAATATTCTGTAAATGGTAATAATTAACGATTATTTTTGCAACAAAATGGAATTTTGAGATAAATGTAAAATGTGTACAGCGAAAGAAATACTCTTCTTATCTTCACCTTTCAAAATGTCCCGAACTTGAAACAGAATGTTTAAGGCAGAGAAAAGCGAACTGTAAACCTATTAACGATAAAATTTACAATTAAATTTTTCCTATATTTTTGACATTTTAAAATCTTTTCAGCTATAAATTAATCGCTATAGAACTCGAATTTATACTCTATATATTTATGTATTTATATATGTATGTATATGTATGTATTTATTATATATTTATACTCTATATATTTCTATGTATCTTTAAGGGACATCCCTTGGATACAAAAAAAAACCATCGTAACTAAATCCCAGTTCGTTTTCTAGAAAATTTTTTTATGAAATCCAACAACTAAATAAATATAATTTTTAATAATTAAAAGAAATACTATTATACAAGTACAGTTTAGCGTATTTCCAATAATTACATAAGCCTTGTGTAAGAACTAATTACAGTAAACGAAAGAGAGCAAAAAAGTGCTCGAAAAGAACTGGAATCCTCTATTACCGGAAAGAAAACAAACGAGGACATTAAAGCGATAGAAATGAAAATTACCAGATAAGAAACACCGAAAAATACTAACATTACCAATTGATACCGAAACAATTTTTCCTTCTCGCCTGGGTAACTCGATATTTTCATGTCAAAGCTTATTTTGTTCTTAGCAATATGTATGCAAAAAATGCAACCGATATTAATGAAATAAAAGTCCATTTTCAGAAAAGGATGCATTTCTCTATTGTTATATCTCTCAATAGGACTACAGAAAACAACATTCTCTTTAGTTGCAAGATTCTGAAAGACAAATACAATTGTTGAAGTAACCAAATTTATCAGAATGCATTTCCTGTAAAATTCTATTATCTTTTAATGTCTGGCGAAAACTGGTTCAACTGGTGCTGAGGGACAGGGGGCCCGACATATCCGGTCGGTTTACCCCCGAAAAATTTTATCCCAGTTATTCCAGAGCGGTATGTTGCTATCTTGAGTTCACAGCTGGCAGTCTGGCTGATCACGTTGAGTTTTTCGCCTTTTATTCAGATTTATAACGCCTAAGTAAAGGCCCATTTTCCACTGAATGTCCTCTCCGGAGTCATCACCTCGCCCATGTGCCATGTTTCCTTAATAGTTGCGAAACAAGCGATTCTGCTTTTCGAAGATATATCGACCTAAACACTGCAATAACATTTTTGTTAATAGATTAAAATATTTTCCCCCATTAAATTTTTATGTACACGATACGCATCTTTTAGAAAATCGCGTTACCTTTTAACACGTTTAATAATTGAACACTATCTCAGACGAAGATATTTTTATTGGACAGAATTGAGAAATGCCAATGAATATTCTGTATACAAATGCCGAATAAAGTGAATTTAGAAACTAGAGATAGACTTTTTATAGTTTTAAAACTTTCCCATGCATTTATTCAGTTTAAAAATTGTAATAATTGTGAGGCCCGGAAATAGTTTATAATTAAAAGAAAAGTATATTTTAATAAACTAAAACGGGAAAACAAATAATGTAAGGGTCGAGCCGGCGACACCGGACTTTGACATCGTCGCTCATAAAGAATAGAGGAAAAACAAATTTAAGGACAAAAGAATATGGAAAAGGAATTGTTTAAACTAAAGATGCAAAAAGGAAAAAGAAAACGGAAACTTATGAGCGTAGATATCTTATTCATCGATAAATCGCGATCAGAGTCTGCAGGTGTGCTTTCGTTTAACTAACAATTGTATTTTATTAAAAACATTGATTTAAATATTTTATGTTTATTTTACAGCACATTCTAAAGTAACTGNATTTTGTTGCTTTATGTAATTCAATTTAAATTTTCGTTTAAGTAACTATTGTATTTTATTAAGAACTCTAATTTAAATATTTTATGTTTATTTTACAGCGCACTGTAAAGTAACTGTAGATCATTCGATACTATTAAGTTAAATCTATAATATATTTAAAATAATTCAAAATATACGAGTTAGAAAAGAGATGGCGGAGTCACAAAGATACCATTTCTTAACCATACTTATATCTTTAACAAACGTGTCAGCCTTGTGTTGAGGAGAACACTAGGCTGACACGTGGATTCCAGTTGGACTCCTTCGACTTTCAATCCACGGGAAGAACTCCAGAAAATATTTACGGTTGATAATTTCGGCTTATACAGCGCAGCTCATGCAGCTCATTAATCCAGCTATTAGTCTTTCATTCCCATTGTCGGGTTTGGAAAACAAGGTGACGAGGGGCAGAAACAGCCATAAATGGAAAGAAGCCATAATACCATCGAACAACGGTTGCTGTTAGTGCGTGACAGCAAGCACGCCACGTGGATATTTTCGGATTTTTTCATGTGTCTCAGAGCTAAATATGGTCGAGCTTCCTACACAAAGTTTATCCGGAAGGCATTCCCCTTGGCACGCAAAGAAAGTCAAACGATGTTGTCGCTTCTATGAATCGATTCTACCAATTCGTGGTTACTAGGTAACGATGTCATTGATTATAATCCTACGCACTGTTGTAACTCTTCGCCA
This sequence comes from Centruroides sculpturatus, assembly GCF_000671375.1. Lineage (NCBI taxonomy): Eukaryota > Metazoa > Arthropoda > Arachnida > Scorpiones > Buthidae > Centruroides > Centruroides sculpturatus. Next base: position 117,430 of record NW_019386075.1, read on the forward strand.
GTTTAAGCTTTATGAATAAGAAATATCTTTATTAGACAGGTTGCGGCCGACGTTTTTATCGCGAAAACGTGTACATCGGACGTTCAGCGCCGCCTTCCTGTAAGCCTAGAAGTTTGACAATGGCGTTTGGAACATCAGTGGAATCATTCTTGACGTACCAAACGCTATTTTCAAACTTCTAGGCTTACAGGAAGACGGCGCTGAACGTCCGATGTACACGTTTTCGCGATGTAAACGTCGGCCACAACCTCTCGACTGTTACTTGCTGATACACGTACTAATTAACCAGTATTTGACATAAAATATTTACTGTAGATCTTCGCATTTAAAACCTAATTGGCTTTTAGAAAAGGGTAGTAATAACTGGATGCAGCGTACCGTACATAGCAGGAAATTGTACACTGAAAGCTGGAGCCCCTAGGAATGTGGTTATTTTTCAAGTATAATCTGGTAAGTTTTCCTGTCGTATGCAAACTTTGCTGAATTAATATCTTTAACATTTAATTTCTTTATAGCTAAGACGTAATTTATCAACACAAAGGAGTAAATTTGAGTTTTCTATACATAAATTTACATTTCAGAATAATTCGAATATAATAATTCGAATATAAATTAAAATCTTAAATCTTTTTTTAAAATATTCTACTCTATTTGATA